>NW_011507032.1:0-1547 GCF_000495115.2 Populus euphratica
GGCAATGCCATCTACAAGGGCTTTTGCATCTGATTCAACGATGATATTGTTGAAACCAAGTGTATGAAGCTTCTCCAAAATCCCTGTAAGAGGTAATGCCCCTACCATCCGTGGTTCGAAAGCACCTGTGGTTTGCCAGCAGCCACACTAAAGCACAAAACTAACTCCCATACCTGCAACATTATTTGAGATAGCAGCATCTACATTGCACTTGAGAAACCCCAGGGGTGGCTTTTCCAGTTATGCAAAGAATGCTGACGTGAAGGTGGGGTTGATTTGGTCTGAGCACCAGTCCAGATGTTGAGAAAATCCAGGCCTGTCTTGACTGCTATTTGCGAAGGCATTGATCCATTAGTCCATAAGCGATCACTGCGAGGAATCCAAATAGACCACACAGTCACTGCCATTCTCACTAGATTAATGTCCTCTTCAAGTAGCTGGTGGGAACAACTTCTTGTATGGATTATAGTTTTAGTAATATAATTAGTGACATTTTATAAATTATAATGTGATTCTATCAATCAATATTAATATGTTACATCATTTTTTATAGTACATGTCAATAATTCTAAAAAAATCACCAAGTTTTCTCTTTCTTTGCTTCCATGCATCTCCTGCTCTTATAACCCCCTACAACTTTGCCCTGCCCAAAACCCCACCACCACCACCTGAGCAATAAACCGCCACACTAGTCACCAAAATTGCAACCGTGCAAGGAAAAGAATATGCATGACGAGTGCAAGTACATACCAACCATCGATTTAAAAAAAAATAACTTTAATATTAAATTTATCTTCTTTGGAAATGTAAACCCCTAATTTATTTTTATAATATTTTTAGAAATTGAATTATATTTTAATTTTAATTTTTAACACAAGAAAATTTTAAACATAAAATTTCATTAAAACTTTTAAATAGAACTCAATTCAAAGATTACAGATGTTATAAATCCTAGCTAAACTTTGTCTATACTGTTCTGAGAAGTCGTTCACATAAGGTATTGCTCACCTGGAAAACACGAGCCAGTGTTTCATGATATTGACCGACGACCACGCTTTATCTGCAGGTTGTAACACCCGGATGGCTACGAGTGAAGGGCTAACATCATTTTAACCGTCAATGGGGTGCTCTTTTTTATCTTTCTTTTTTTATCAAATTATACGTGGGAGGTTCAATTCGCCGTGTGCTAAAAGTAGGAGGACCGGACTTGATTTTTAGTTCTTGCTTTAACCAGAAAACAGGAAGCAGAAAACGTAAAGGATCTAGCTTCAAATAAGACGAAGTTATAAAATCTACACATGGTGTAGCAAATTTCCCGAGAAAATCTTATAGCTCCACCCTCGAAAGAGGAGACGGAATGGTTTCTAATTACAATAGTCAATTTACTGCTCAAATTTGCTGTTCGAGTTACTAATTGAAACGTTCAACAAAGACCATCAAAAGTTGGCAAACGAAGCCAATATACTACCACTGACATACAAGATATGAAGAGTTTCCAGTTCAAATATCCAAATCTAATTGATGCTTATAGTTGTTCACCCATAAAT
>NW_011507035.1:0-1544 GCF_000495115.2 Populus euphratica
AGGCAACGAGACACATTAGTCAAATCTACAGCACGGCCGCACATGCCAAGGATTAAAAAATATGCGTGCGATCATATTCTTATTCTTAATAATAATTACTATATATTATATTTGTCAAACTCGTTAAGCAAGAACAAAACAAGGAGTACGTTTTGTACGGCCTCCCTTTTGACTGTATACTTATCAATAATCAAGTAGGACATGTGTGTGATCGTGACAAGGCCCTAACCTAACCTTGGTTATATATATGCCTTGCAGTGACCGCATCGATAAAGCTTTGGAAGATAGTGGAAAAGCCAGGAGATAATCAAGAACAAGAAGATGTTGTGATTGATTGATGCTCTCCCTTGTAAATTATCCATTCAGTTTCAAGTTTTTCTAGATACCCGTTATTGGACGAAAGCTATAATAAAAAACAGTATTATTTCAATGTTTTCTTCTTCTTCTTTTTTAAGAAAAGAAAAGGGGGGTTTAAAGTAAGTAAACATAAAAATGGCACTAATTATCACTTGATTTCATTTAAAATTCAATTTAAATTAAAATTTGAATTACTACATTGAATAATTTTAATGAACAAATAAAGTATTAGATAATATAAACTTCAAGTTTTTTAGCTAACTAATCATTATCGTAGTTATCCACTGGGGAGGTATTAATTAAATTTAAAATTTGGTTTGTTTGCATAAAAGTTTTTTTTCTATTTTAAATAAGTTCTGAAATGTGAATTATTTTTTTATGTTTGATAGTGTTATAAAAAATAAACTGAAAAATACTTTCTAGTATTTGGTTATGTTATGAAAAATAAAATAAAAAATATTTTATTAATATTTTATTTTTCTCAAATTTATTAAAATAATGAGAAACAAATCTCACAAATTAAAAAGTTGAATGAGAATGAAATTAAAAAAATATAATTTCATAAATTATCTTAAAATAAAATAAATAATAAACAAAATAATCAAGATCAAATCTAAAAACAAGATGAAGAAATAAAAATAATAATAATAATAATTAACATTTCATAAAATATTTCAAATAAAATAAGTAACAATCAAAAGAATAAGGATCAAATTTAATAGATAAAAAATTTAAATAAAAAAATAGTAGAAAAAAACCAAATAACAATTATAAAAATAAGAACCAAAGTTAATATAAAAATTAAATTCTAAGAAATAAAATTGAAAAATATATATTCAAAACAAAATATATATAGCAATTAAAAGTTTGAGGATCAAATTTGATATAATCAGCAAATAATAATATTTTTAAATTTTTCACAACTTCCAAAAAGTATTTTCCACCCAAATTTTTTAAGAAAACACTTTCCTGAAAATTAAGCTAAATTTTCCTTTGATTAGAAAATATTTTTCGTTAACCAACTTTTCTAACAATAAATAAACACAAGAAAGTTTAAAAAATAATTTTTCAGAAACCACTTTCTGGAAAATAAACATAGCCAAAAAGAAAAATATTTTCTTAAAAATCAAGTCAAATTTTTTTTACTGACAAATATTTTTCATTGACTAGAAAGTATTTTCCGTTGA
>NW_011507034.1:0-1546 GCF_000495115.2 Populus euphratica
TTACCATAAATTAAAGTTATCTTATATTATTAGATATATTATTATAAAACATGATTTAGTTAAGGAGTTATTGATACTTTAAGTGCAAAATGATGATATAAAATCTTGATAAAAATACACTTTTAAATACTAAACAATATCTCAACAAGGCATAACCATCACTTTCAAAACATGGATATTGAACCTAATAAGATGATGAATTTATGAATTGGGTTTTTAGGTCTTTGTTTTTTATTATATCTCAAATGATTTTGAAGATCACGACTTGTACTCAATAAAGTTTTTGAGGTTATGTTGACCCAACCTAAATCAACTTACACCATGGTATGGAGAAACATGTCCTAAAACTAAACAAAAATTCTTAGCATGAATTCTTATAAAATAAAAATAAACTAATAACCACTAATGATATAAAAGAACATGCTATTTATTTTATACTTTTTTTTAATATATATATTTTTTAATATTGTCTCCTCGAAGGAAAGTCCATTGGTAGGACAACAAATTACTATATGATGAGAAAAATAAGTTCAAAAAGGTTTGTTAAGGCATCTCTCAACTCACACATCTAGATTCACTTTTCAAAAATATATACAAACCTTAAGTCAATTATTGTGAATTATGACAAATTTCTATAGTTTTATAATGTCTCTTTTAAATTCACTCAATTTTTCTATTGTTATTTATAAAATGATTTCTTTAAAAAGATCCCTTGATATTGGAAGCCCCTATTATACCAAGAAATTGGTCTTTCTTGGTATCAATTCTACACGTTAAGAGTGGGGGAGTCTTTTAAATATTGGATGGAAGTCTTAATATATGGGCTTATTCCTATTTTGTTTTTGGAGTCATTAAAGTTAAAAGCTATTATTCTAACTTGGCCACTAGACAATTTGGCCTTTACTGGGCCCTATCATATTTCTTTATAATCATATTAACTCTTATTTACATAACAAAGTCAATGCCAAGGTTTAGGATGTCATTGAGGTAGTAGTGGGGTATGTTAATATCAATTCTTGATTTTATATTCTTTCTTGCACTAAATTTATTCTTATAGCTATAATCAGTTTTTAGTTTTGGTAGGCTCATGTGGATATGAATTTTATCAAGAAAGATCTTATAAAAATTGTTGTCAATTTTGAGGTATTCTTTACTCATCAAAAAGTTATGTTGACAACTAAAAGTAAAAAATAAAAAACTTCTATGACTTTGATTGAGTTTGCTCCTATCACTACTCTTATTTTTGAATTGCCCACTCAAAGTTGTAAAGAACAAGAAAATCTAGAGTTAAGACTATTACGAAGTCTTTTCTGATCCAATATCTTATATCTCTAATTTTTTCTCCCTCTATAAAAGAAAAGAGAATTCAATATATTATTTGTTAATCTAATAATATTTTATCTAAGCTTCTATCTTCCACTTTGAGATCTAAATTTGACAACACTTCTCTTACCACTTTAAAATTTCAAGTACCTCATCTTTAACTAAAGTTCCTTTTACCTCAAATTCTACTATTTCAAAATCATTTTTAGACTCTTTATTAGAA
>NW_011507707.1:0-1070 GCF_000495115.2 Populus euphratica
TCTTAGGTAAGATGCATTAAGGATACTAATACATTTCCCAACCATAACTAGTTTTTTATCCTAGAATTTTATATAAGACTAGTTCACATGGGTCTCCTAATGATTATAAACCAAACAACTAGGTAGCTGCTCCTCGATCCCGACATCTCGACATGCCCCACACGCACATGAGACAAACATTGTTTTAGTTTTTGTTTTTTTTAATAAATAATTACACATACGTACATGTAAAAAGATAAAAACATAATGTTATCATGAAGAAAGTAAAAAAAAAAAAAAAAAAATGTGTGAATAGTAATCTACTTTCAAAAATGAATTTTTACATACACATGTATATTCAAAGAGGTGATAAATCATTTTTACAAAATAAAGCTAACATTAATGTGAAGTCAATAAAAAAATAAAATAAAAATGCATGGATGAATAGCAATAATGCATGAAAAATGACAAGTTTATTATTTTACATTATAAATAGTAAAATTTGCAAAACCTATTATAACAAAAAAAGGAAAAAAGATATGACTTATCTTTGGGCTAGTTCTAGGTAAGGGAGAATCTATTGTGGTGATTAAAATATTAGCATGCTAGCAGTAAAAGGGTTTTTTGAATAGTTTTCTCTTCTATTTTCTTTCTCTCTTATGTTTTCTTTCTCTCTTCTTCTTTCCTCTTTTGCTTCTTCATGACTCACTCCAACTCTATTTTTAGCTAAAATACTCTCCTTTTCTTCTCTCTCTTTTTTAGGTTTTCTTATTTAGATTTTTTTCCTCTCTTTTTTTCCTTTTTTTCTTTCCTCCTCTCCTATCATCTCTCTCACCTCTTGGCTCAAACATACTCACTCCTTTCAATTCAATCTCTTTTTTCTTCTTCCTCTTGGAACTTTCTCTCTCTAACTTGGTTCCTCTTTTCTCTTACTTTCTCCCTTTATTTATAGGTTAGATGAAGATCATGGAACCATTTTGGTGGTGGAGGCGTGATCGCAACCATTAATTCTTTTAGGTTAATCTCAACAATACATCATTGTTGTATCTCTAGCTAAGGCTATTTTTCTTAGTCTATTTACACCATTTTTA
>NW_011507037.1:0-1544 GCF_000495115.2 Populus euphratica
TAATTCTAATGGCATCGCTTTTATTTTTAGGGGGCGCGTGTAGCAAGAAAATATCAGATTTTATATTGATAATCATTTTCTTTTTTTTTTTTCTCTTTCCTCTTTCTCCTTTGATTTTAGAGCCTTCCTATATATAATCAAAACAACCCTTTAATTTTTTTTCCTTTTAGATTTGTTTTCTATTATTTTTATTATTATTTGTTTTATTTTAAGCAATCCATAGATTTGAAATTTTCTTTCAATATAACTCTTTTTTAATTTGTTTTACCTTTCAGATTTGATACTCATTTTTTTATTATTTATTTAATCATTCTCTTAATTAATTATCTTTTCAATTATATCTTTTAATATTTTAGTTCATTTTGTTTTTAGTTAGATTTGGTCTTTTTTTATTGTTATTTTTTTATTGAAACTTTGTTTTTCAATCTTATCCCTTTTAGTTTTATTGATCGAGATTGTGTTGACATTTTAGGTTATTGGTTTAAAAATTACACCATTTTGGCTTAAATATTTTTTTCAGCTTATTTTTTATAATTAATTTTTTCTAATTTCATCCTTATAGAATCATCTTGAACTCATGCGCTAAGTCACGAGTTTTGCTTATTAACCTAGTTTAACTTGACTGTGTAGCATTTTTTATTTATTTATTTGTTGTTGTTTCTGTTAATTTTGTTTTATCATATTATCAAATTAATTAAGGTTTAACTTGATTTTTGAATTTTTCTTACTTTTTTAAAAATATTATTGTCACCTCAATTGTTTTTCAAATAATTTAAAATAAGGATAAATAAGATATCTCTTATATTAAAACTTCATTATCTTATTAACATACTCTCTTTTTTAGCATTTTTTACTATAATTTTTTTTAGACATCTCATCAAAATCATAAAGCAAGTTAAAATTAAAAAAAATAAACATATTGATAATTTTGACATGAGTGTGTTAAAATTATATAAATACCTAAAAGGTTTGTTGATTTGAATATACCACCCTCTCATTGTACTATTCATTTGAATAATGCAAATTAAGATTTTGAGGACTAAAATTGATTGTAAAAAAATTGCAGCCCATATTTATTCTTTTTAATTGTATATGAGGTGTATTTTTTAATTTGGTTCATGATATTTTTATCATTTTTCAATTTTAATCCTTGTTTTTTAAAGCTTTTTATATTAGGTCCAAAACTTATTTTTCATGTTTCAGTTCTTGATTTTAAGAAATGAGAGTTGCTTAAAACCAAGAGGAAAAAAAAGAGAGAAAGCAGATGATTGTTGGTTCCATTGGTGTTTTTTTTTTTTATCATTTATCTTGTTTAAAAAAAATAGATTAGGGTTGAGAAATAAAATTTCTCTTTGTTTTGATGGTGTGTTTTTGGATTAATTTAAGGGTGTTTTGGTTAAGATTTAGTCTATTAAGTTTTTATTAGTGTTTTCAATTAAAAATAACTTGAAATGAGTTTTTAGATAAAAAACTTCTCTATCATGATTTTCCAATGACCTCTTTGGTCATCAAATAGACAATGTGTTTTTTGTTGTTATAAATAA
>NW_011507038.1:0-1543 GCF_000495115.2 Populus euphratica
AAAAATCAATTAAAAAATGACATAAAAACAACTTGAGTCACTCTGGTTAATCTCTTAAATACTATTCTCGGGCATGAGGTTAGAATAACTTGATAGAAAGCAAATAAAATAAATTATGAAACCTAATTCTAAATCAATCTAATATTAAAAAATAAAATTAAAAAAATAATTAAAAAACCAATTTAGTTGATTAACCGTCAAACACACAGTACATGTTATAAGAATAAGATAACCCAATAAAAAAATTAATATTAAAAATTAAAATTATAAATAAAAAATCATTGATTAAAGAAGAAAATAAAGAAGCAATATAAAAATGAAGCACTATTCCAAAGAATAGTGCTATGTGAGGAGGGGAATAACAACCTTTCTCTTTTAGTTTTTTTTAATAATAAAACTAAATGTTTTTAGATAAGAATTAAAAAAACCTTTTAATTACTTATTCACTATATGATTTTAATTACATTTCCTTATTAAAAAAAATGCCATCTTACAAGCTAAAAACAAATATAAGAGCTTAATTCATTTAACAGAAATTAAATTAAAGTGCATAGTAAATAAATAAATAAATATTAAATTCATATTGATAAATATAAAGGACAAGAAGGGAATGAACAATTACATAGTTGTCTATTTTGTTTTTTTTTTAACATTCTCGATATTAGATTGGGCGGCATAAAATCTTTATTTAATTTGAAAAGAGTACTAGCCGCATAATTTCATAAAGAAAGATAACAGAAAAAATCTCTGTTATATTTTTTAAAAAATTGTTAAATCAAAGTCAATTCAAGTATATTGTATTTTAAAAAAGAAATATTTGCAAAAAGAAATATAAAAGAATAAACAACGGAATAATGCATGAAAATAATTTGTACTTGGGAAGTACGGTTTGTTGAAAAACCTCATTATTTCAATGCAATTATTGCTATTTTTTTAAAATTTTCTGTAATATGCACACCCTGTTATATTTTATTTATGTAATGAAAATAATACAAACAAAAAATAAAATAAAATTGAGAGCAGTGTGGGCAAGTGCCCACGCACTCCAGTTGCCAGGATGTTTGCATTTTGGGGGCAAGCAAGGAACTCAAGTGTTGTTCCGGGAATGATTTTGTCTCTTCAGGTCCGTTAGTCTTTGACTTAAAAAATATTTTACATGTAAATACAAGGGTGTTGATCTTCAAATTAATTTGATTTTTATTAAAAAAATAATTAAACTAATTTTTTTTTTAAATTGAAACAGGTTCAAACTAATCCGTTTCAATTCAATTCGGTGTAGTTTTTTAGGACAAAAACTGGTTCAAATTAGTTTGACTTGGTTTTTTCGGGTTGGCTCGGTTTTCTCAGTTTTGGCTCAGTTTTTCGGTTTGGCTTGGTTTTCACTTAATTTTTCCAGTTTGACTCATTTTTTTCTAGTTTTTCGACTTTGATTCGATTCAGTTTTTTCAAAATTTTAATCAGTTTAATTAATATTTTTATTTAATTTTTTCAGTTATTTTTTTTATAATTTTCTCAATTCAATCTATTTTTCAGTTTTTTTATT
>NW_011507126.1:0-1483 GCF_000495115.2 Populus euphratica
CTTAGACTTGTTAGCTGAAAATGCTCCAAATTGGGACACCGCGGGTACTTATGAGGCCCCGAGTAAAACTCAACCTCGTACATCTAGTGGAGGTATGTACAACCTTAGGGAAGATCATGACCTTCAAGCCAAGTGTGCATCTTTAGCTAGAAAAGTCGAGGCACTAGAATTGAAAAAGAGTGGTCAATTAAAATCTGTTGAAAACATTGTGTGTCAAATCTTTGAAACAAATGAACACTCAACCAACGATTGTCCAACCTTGCCTTCTTTTAAGGAATGTCTCCATAAACAAGCACATGCTTTAAACAGTTTTCAAAGGGCCAACCATAACCCATACTCCCAAACATACAACCCTGGTTGGAGAAATCACCCAAATTTCAATTGGAAGAGTGAGAACAACAATGCACAAACTTCACAACCACCATTCCAAGCACACCATAATTTCCAAAATTATCATGGATATGCACCTCCTTATGCTCCATCTCCTACAAGAAAGTTTGAGGAAACTTTGTATGCATTCATTGAAAAGCAAGAGACAATCAACACTCAACTTGCTCAAAACATGACAGATTTTAAAGATACTCTTACAAAATTAACATTTGCTCTCAGTTTCCAAGAGAAAGGTAAGTTTCCATCTCAACCACAACAAAATCCTAAGGGGCAATACAATGCAAATGCAAGTAGTTCTAGAAGCCAACACATGGATCAAGTCAAATCAGTCACTACTCTACGCAGTGGTAAGGTTATTGAAAAACCCTCTCTTGAACCTTATGAGAAAGATGATGAGTCAATTTCTAAGGGAAAGGAAGGGGTTGAATCTAAAAATTGCAAAGAAACGACTGATTCTCCGCCAGCACTTCCATTTTCTCATGCCATGACCAATCAGGAAGAAATCGAGGATGAAAAAGGCATCGAAAAGGTTGATGCGAATCTTTTATCAAAAGTGACAACAGATTCGACACCCGACATCACACCAATCGATGATTACTTTCCTGATGAATCTCTACTTTCTCTTAATTCAATGCCTTGGTTTGCTAAAAATATCAATTTTCTTGCTTCAGGATTTTTGCCAACTCATTGGAGTATTGAAGACAAAAGAAAATTTTTGAGCAACGAGCAAAATTTTTATTGGGATGACCCTTACTTATTCAATTATTGTCTTGATCAAATATTTCAAAAATACATTCTCGACAATGAGGTAAGTAATTTCATTAAATTTTGTTACTCTAAGGCATGTGGGGATCATTTCTCATCAAAAAAGAGGATTGTAGAAATCTTACAAAGTGAATTTTACTGGCCCATCATATTCAAGGAGTCAGATGCATTCCGCAAAAACTGTGAAAATTTTCAGAAGGTGGGATTTATTTCAAAACACAGAGAGTCTTTAGATAATCTTCTATTGACTCTTAAGTCTCATCATAGTCGAGATAAGCATCGTGTAATTCATGACTTATAAACCCATTTTCATAAAGAACATGCTTGA
>NW_011507255.1:0-1394 GCF_000495115.2 Populus euphratica
GCATCAGGGCGAACCCTTCTTGAAGCATCTTGAACTCAAGACTTATGGGTGATAGAATGACCATCACTCCAAAAATTTTCACTATAGACTTTGGGTAAGAATCAAGATTCTTGTTTCATCATGAAAAAGTTACAATCATATGTCACCCCTCGAAGGGCGAGTTCATCATATAGATCTCATGTTCATACATTTATCATGCATGCACCAAAATAAAAGGTGGGTCCCCTACGAGTCTGCAACACCTAATTTTGAGCAAAAAACAATGTAGGTGAAGAACGTGCTCGCTGTAGCATCCATTTTCAAGAAGAGTTGGAGTCTCTGAACAAAAGCTTGACTCACCTCTAGCTTACTCGAGTAAATACTGAGAAATAACTCTAGGGAAGTTCCTTCCAATTGACCTATCATCTTTGTTCAAACCCCAATAATGACTCAGCTTGAAGAAATTAAGGGCAAACACGATCAAAAGCCTCAACACAATCCGAAGGGGAATCGTACCACCGTTGCAGAATGGAGCCTGTTCTTGTTCTGCCCCAAAAAAAAATAACTACCTCTGCTCGATCATGCCTACAAAAACTTCTTGATTTTTTCACCCCATTCCAGTTTTTATCGATAATTTGGCTCAAATATCCACAACACTTTCCTTATCAAACGAGCCTTTCTTGTTAATAAGATCATGGGTTTTCCTGTGTTCATGACATGCCTTTGTCGTTTCATGCAAATAACACATTAAGCATAAAACCATTGCACCAAGATTTTTTGGGTGTGTTTCCCCTTTCTTCCAAAACAATGCATGACCTCACATATTCACCAAGATTTTCTGGGAATTCAAAGTTTAGTACAAGAACAGAAATCATGTTGGTGTTTGTCCAAAACAAACGAGTTTTGAAAATTCAGGTGATTCCTTTGAGAGGTAACCATACACCTAGAAAACCTGAAAAAAAAAAAACACAATGAAGTGACTCTAAAGCTGAGTTTTGATTGCATGAATAATGAGAAATCACTTTGCATAGTCACATGAAAACAAGACTTACCAATCCTAAATGCATGCATTTAAGATGAAGAAATGCCATCTTTGATAATCCTTTTCACAATGCTGAAATATATCTTTCGCAGTCCCCTTTTGAGCCTAATAAATTTTTTCTTGAAAAATAACCTTGACTAGGATCACACCCTATACTGGGGGGCGAGTGCCAAAAATCCTTAATGATTGAAAGTGCCTAAATAACTCTTGGGGGCATGAAAACATTCTCAATGATTGAAAGTGCCTAAACAATACTAGGGGGCATAAAAGAAAATTCTCAATCATCAAAGGTGCCCATATAAAGCTGGGGGTATAAAGAAAAATCCAAAGGATCAAAAAAATTCTGAGCATAAAAAAATCATTAATATAATGA
>NW_011507039.1:0-1540 GCF_000495115.2 Populus euphratica
ATTGGAAGAGAGATTCAAAGAATTGCACAGATATATACACAGATATCAGTAATTGTGGGAAACTAAAAGAACCGACTTAAGTCACGGAGTACCGTTATCCGCCATTTGACCGGGGTGAGAGAAACTAGCAAAAATCACTCAAAAAGAAACATAAAAAAGAAAATGTGAGAAAAACAAAATAATCAACCTTTATCTACAAGATCATTCAAACCAGCTGATTCATTTTCACTAGGAAAATTATCAAAGTAAGCTTTCAAATGATGTCCATTTTCCTTAAAATCATTGTCATTCATTGAATTCTCAATATCACAGGCCCCATAAGGATTGCTCCATCTTGGTCTTAGCTCTCTAGGGAATGCATAAAGTTGAGAATTATAAAACAAAACTTTTTGACCAGTGTCAATTTTTTGACAATTTTCACAAGTTTTGCAGAATGCATGTGTGTCCTTGAACATGGTGGGCCAATAAACCAGTATCAATCTTTTGACAATTTTCACAAGTTTTGCAGAATGCATGCGTGTCCTTGAACATGGTGGGCCAATAAAATCCATTTTGAAAGATTTTTACAACTGTCTTTTTTGACGAGAAATAACTTCCACATGCTTTAGAATGACAAAGTTTAATGACACTACTTACCTCATTGTCGGGAATGAATCTTTGAAATATTTGATCAGGACAATATTTGAATAAGGTAGGGTCATCACAAGAAAAATTCTTCACTTCGTTCAAAAACTTTTCTTTGTCTTGGGTACTCCAATCAGCTGGCAAATCTCCTAAAGCAAGAAAATTGATATTTTTATCATACCAAGGCATTGGACTAAGAGAAAGTAAGGATTCGTTAGGAAAGTAATCATCCATTGGTGTGATGTCAGATGTCGAATCTGTTGTCACTGTTGACAAAAGATTCGCATCAACATTTTCGGTGCTTGTTTCATCCGTGATTTCTTCCTCAGAATAAACCATTTGCAAATCTTCAAAAAGATTCGGATCAACATTTTCGGTGCTTGTTTCATCCGTGATTTCTTTCTCAGAATAAATCATTTGCAAATCTTCAGATTCATTTAATTTATTTTTACTTAAAGTAGATTCAAGTTGATCGTAAACTAATTCGTCAATATGATCTACTTCTTGTAAATCATTATCATCTCCAGGTTGCTTGCAAATGTTGAAAATATTGATCTCCAATGTCATGTTTCCAAATGATAGCTTCATCAGTCCATTCCTACAATTAATCAAGGCGTTAGAGGTTGCAAGAAACGGACGTCCTAAAATAACAGGAAATGAATTACATGTTTCAACAGGTTCTGTGTCCAAGACAATAAAAACCACAAGATAAATGAATTTATCGTCCTGTACTAATACATCTTCAATTATTCCTCTAGGCACTTTTACAGATCTATCGGCAAGTAAAAGAGATATAGAAGTTGGTTTTAACTCACCTAGATTGAGACTTTGAAAAACTGAATATGGAAGTAAATTCACACTAGCTCCAAGATCAAGTAAGGCTCTTTCAATTTTATGCTCTCCAATAAAGCAAGAA
>NW_011507041.1:0-1540 GCF_000495115.2 Populus euphratica
AATTTGATACTTCGATAATGTCAATAAAATTATCAATTAATTTTTTAATTTTTAATTTTATTTCTTTTTCTATCTGAAATTACCAACAAAGATTTTTCATTTTAATAAACAACGATGAAATATTTTTGATAGCATTTTTGTTGTTTTTTTTTTTAAATTTTCTAGTAATGATTTAAGAATTGAATTAGTTTCATTTTATTGTCAGAAGCATGTGAGTTTATTATTGTAAAAAAAATATTTTTAATTAATTATCCATTTGAGTTTGTTAATTTTCATTCTATCTCCATGTGAAAAATAAAACCTTATTGATAAATGAATAAAATATTAATAGGTTAATTGATAAAAAAATTTGTATCAAAATTCATAATTGCATATACTTCAAGGGGTAAAATAAAATTAACCTTTTAAGAATTTCAAATGAAAATTCCAAAAAATTGAAAACTTTACAAATTTGAGTTGTCTTTACACATTTAAATTTGTACACACTTTACAACATTTTGTCTACTTATTTTTTAATGATACGTAGATATCACTAGGCCCATCAAGATTCACAAATTGAGAAATCTGAGATATATATATATAAAGTATCTAAGGAAGATATTTTCGCAATCCAGTTTGTGAGAATGCATGTGAAACTGCAATTAAGATGGTGTGAGTTAAAGCACTTGCCGTATCAACTGGCAACTTCTAACGAGCAATGGGCTCCTTGGTGATGATGAGTGAGGGTGGGACTACGATCTAAAACTAGTTATTGTTGGAGGGTTTTTTTTTTTTAACTCTCACATGGTAAAAAAAAATAAAATAATAAAATAATATAAAAAAATATTTAAAAAAAAAGTATGATTTAGAAAGTTGTAAATGATATTTATAATTTATGGTCTTTTCAAATTACAATATCATTAAGTATAAAATTCAATAAAAAAAAGAGAAAATAAATAAAAGAATTTAGAGGCACACTAAGATTTCGATAAGAACATTATTGATATCAATTAAAATATATCAATAAAACGAATTTAATGACACTAAGAAAGATTATTAATGATGATCAGAGTGAACCACATAAGTAACCTATAAACAAGTGAGTTACGATAGTTTTGGACAGTTCATGTGGCTTATTTTGTTAACTGTTTGTGACCTTTTAGGGTGTCGTTATATTTGTTTTATCAATATCTTTTTTATGATATTAGTGATGTCTTTATCAGAATTTTGATGTGTTCCCAAAATCTTTTTACCATTTTGCTCTCTTCTTTCTTCACAAATTATAGGAAATAAAGAAGAGAAAGAAAAAACAAAGAAAAAATAACTTTGAATATACATCGAAGCTTCGATAACGATACCACTAGTACTATATAAAAAATCTTATTTAGACAAATTCAATGATATCAAAAAAATCACTAACAATAAATAAAGTGAGTCATATAAGTTGTTTAAAAGTGTGTGAGCTCACTTGACTTTAGGTTGCTCTTGTGACCCTTTTCGATCATCGTTGATAATTTTACTTGATATTATTGAATTTATCTTATTAATATCTTTTTAATAA
>NW_011500598.1:0-24163 GCF_000495115.2 Populus euphratica
GAGATCTGTAGCTCCAGATATAACCCAATTACCGAACAGTGTGCCGATTTGGATTGCACCGACATCTCTTCTCTAAGTTTGACCATCTCTTTATCCATGCAATTTAAGTTCTTCAAGTCATCAATCAATCCTTTCATTTATGTGATAGACCTGCATTAAAAATAGACATTTACCACAAATTATAGGTATCTTATATTATTAGATACATTATTATAAAACATATTTTAGTTAAGGAGTTATTGATACTTCAAGTGCAAAATGATGATATAAAACCATGATAAAAATGCACTTTTAAGTACTAATCACACCCCCCAACTAGCTTATTACTAGTCCCTAGTAATCAAAGCGTTAAAATAGAAAACAAATTTGCAAATTTCACAAAGCAAGGTATTCATCATTTAACTTTCATTAATCTATTCAGATAAACAAACTCTCATTAAATTTATATATCTGCTCAATACCACTTAACAAGATATTAATAAACCTTTCTTTTATGCTCCATATATCAACACATAATTATGGGGCTTTTCTTGGAAGAAAACAAAATTTTTGTTCTAATGTTTAAGGTTAACTTCCTTGGGTTGGGATTACTATTTTTGTCTTCTTTTTTTTCATTTTTTATTTTTATTTTTTAAATCTATATACATATAATTTAAAAATATCATGCATCTTTAACCCATGTAACGAGCTTTCAGCTAATGACTCCCAGACCAGTTGGTCTTAGGGCATTAGGTGTTAAGACACCCCTACGAGCTTAGTAACTCGGGTCGCAGATACTGATATGTAGATAGTGCAATGTTTGATTCCCTTAAGCTTTTCTCCTCAACCCATGTAACAAGCGTTGGGCCAATAGCTCCCCATGTAACAAGCGTTGGGCTAATAGCTCCCAAGTCAGATGACTTTTGGGTATTAGGTGTTAAAACACCCCTTCGGGCTTAATTGCTTAGGTTAGGGAGGCTACAAAACCAAACTTATCTACATTTTTATTATCATCATTTTTTTTTCTTTTTTTTTTCTTTTTTTCTTTTTTTTTAATGTTTTTTTTTTAATTATATACAATCTTTTTCCCTTAGTTGTTACCTTTAACAAAAGAACATAAATAATGTAATAATCCAATATGCAACCCACAATCATATGTTAAAGTGTGTGTGTGTGTAAATTAAGGTTTAAAAATACATGTTAAATAAGTATATGAGCAGAATTAAGTGGTAACAATACTAGAGTTTGTAAACCTGAATATTTCAGGAAGTATTATAATAGACCTTGTTAAGAATGGTTACTTAGATGCGTCTCAAGAGTCACTTTAACAAAAGAACTCCTTTACTCTGCCATCCTAGTAACAACAATTATGCACATGCTTTATGAAATGAAAAACAATTTTTTTTTTATCAACTACTACCCTCTCCCCCCAACCAAAATGAGACATTGTCCTCAATGTTCTAAGGTAGAAAGATAGAGTATAAAAGATATCACCTGAAATAACGAACACTAACAAAACCTGAAACACACTGAAACAAAAATAAGAAATAACAAAACATAATAATAAAACCAAAAGACATAAAAATTCACAAATGAAGGCTCAAATCCAATCTAAGCTTTTTACGGCTTCCCTTAGATGACCAATTTATGCGACTCATGGAAGGATCAATCATAGGAATGAAAGAATGTAGTTGGTCAATCAATTGTTCAGCAGTAGCAGCAGAGATTATGATTTGTCGTGCAGAAGATGTTAGAAATTCTTGTTCCATAGCATGATCAAGAAAAGACAACAACTTATCATAATAACCATTAACATTTAACAAACCTATAGGTTTATGGTGAATGTGCAATTGAGCCCAAGAGGAAATATGAAAGATCTCTTCCAATGTGCCTAGACCACCTGGTAAAGCAATGAAAGCATCAGCATGGTTAAACATTGCATTCATTCGAGCCGACATTGTGGAGACCTGAAGTTCCTCTCCAATTATTTTTCCAATGATGTCCCCTTGTGCCAAAGCTTCAGGGACGACCCCCAAAACTTGACTACCTCCTAAAAATGCAGCTATTGACACACCTCCCATTAACCCAAGACTGCCTCTGTTGCGATGTCGCGGTCGCACAAATTAATTACCCTTACACTTAAATCACACAAGATAGTATAGAGCAAGCAAGGGATCGATCCCACGAGGAAGATTTAGTTTAGATTTTTATGCTATACGTTATGCAATTGGGGGGTTTTGATTTGTGATAATCTAAACTATGGAAGAAATTAAACTAGTGAACACAATCAATTAAAACTGAAATTTATCAAGAAAACAAACCTTGGTCACAAGCACACATCCACCTACAGAAATCAGAACCGATCCTCGAAACGAAACTCCAGTTTATATTCTGAATTTTTATCTTTTCTTAACTTTGGTTAATTAACGGATCCGCCGTATAACTAGCCCTAACCAACAAATAATCACAGTGTCCGCACTAATGATTTAATCTAATGGCAACCTTAAGATCTAGATAAATTCATTAATCTTAACAACCAAGTTGTCTGCTTGTGTTGCTTTGATCGAATGTTTTCCCTAAGTTTAATAACGTAGTTCCGCCACAATTATCAAGCTTAGTTGCTTCACAAGTTTATATACCCTAACTCCGGTTCTGATATCAAACTTAGCAATAGATTGTTCACAATAATAACTTAGAGTCCGCTCTAGCAATTATCAACAACAATTATAGAAAATATGCATAGGAAAACAATCATACTCATTCATAATACAAACTGAAAATAAATGGAAGAATAAATCTCACAGTTCTTGAAATCTGAAAGTTTCTGCGTCCTTGCAACCAAGAAAAGAGCTTAGCCTTGCATATCTATTGAACAACTACTCCTAAAGATAAAAGAAAGCATTATTTCTAGTATGTAGAGAGGAGAGTTTGTGTTTCTTCACTTCTAGTTGCTACCACCTTTCTTTGATTCTATTGCACTCCCTCCTCCTCTTTCTTGGCTCTCTTGATGTCTATATATAGGCTTCAATGGCAGCTCCTCTTGCTTCTTCATCAACAATGGTGGCTGCCAAACTTGCTAAACTTTGACATTAGTAGTCACCACAAACAACCCACCATTGTAGCCTCCTTCTTTGACAATGGCAGCATTCCAACTTGCAGCTGGTTTGTGGTTGGTGATTTGAGGTTGGTGGATTGAGGTTGGTGGCTACTTTTCTTGACCTTCTAGATTGATTTACTAGAGGGGCTAAATTGCTGAAATTATAACTTGGATGATAGTTTAGAAGCTTCGAAACATAATTTGGACTCATTTCTTCACGAAACCTGATTGCTGGCAGAATTCAGTTGTCATCTTTGAAAAATCATATCGCCCTCATCTGACATCGTTTTTGGCTGAAAATTGGAGCGTTTCTAGACCTTTGAGTCATGAATCCAAAAAAATTGAGTTTGCATCAATTGGACTTCTATAGCTCCAGATATGGAATTTTGAATGGACAAAGGTCAACAGTGGCAGAATACGAGATTTTACTTTGAAGGATGTGATTTCCATGATCTTCCTCTTTGTATTTTTCTTGCATTACATTTCCAGAAAGGTATGGATGTTAGCTTTTTAGAGCCACTGGAATCACTTCATTTTGATCTCTAGAACTCACACTCTGCACAAAACATCGACTGAACGTCAAATCTGCCAATTATCTCCAATTTACTCCTTTTTGCATTTTTCATCCAAAAGTGCCTTCAAAACATAAAACAAAGAATATCAAGGCATTTTACATATAAAACATGGACAAAACATTAGGTAAAAGTGGGTGAAACTATCGAATAATATGGTTACATCAGCCTCCCCCATACACTAAATAAATCTTTCTCTCAGCTAGCACCTGACCAAGATGATTTGCTGATTCTAAAAACTCCTTTTCTTTCCCAGGACTAGATCCACCGAAAACACAAATATTTCTTATTTGATGACCTGAGGAACTTGCCATTTCTACACACTTCTGTATTTGTTGAATGTATGGGTTGAGTAGAAATGAAAGGAAGGAAAAGAGGGTTTTATAGATGAGAAAGTAGAAAGGCAATCATAACATCTATATGTAGGCCAGCTAGAGTCTCACACACTCTCTCTCTCTTTTTATTTATTTATTTATTTACTTTTTGAAAAAGCATGTGTATGTACAGGTAGTTGTGATTGTGGCTCACATCTTCCCTTGGTGTTACGTCCAAGAACGGCTTAAACGCCCTCTATGGGTCGGGGATAGGCTTCCCATCCAGTTTTCTTAAAAACTAGCAAACAGGGTCTTTTTTAGTCAGATTCCCAAGACTAAGTCGATCATGTTCTTTATGAAATAGTGGCCATAAATCATGAATTGCACGATGCACATCTCCACTAGGATGCATCTCAAGAGTCAATAGAAGATTATCTAAAGACTCCTTACTCAGGCCATCCTTAACGAATTGTATTTTATCTTCACGGTTTATAGATACCATTCCTAAAGAATGACATTGTGTATTACAAGTCCATCTAGCACATCGATGACAGACATCCAGTCGTTTTGCACGACGCTTCTTTGCAAAAGTGCTTTTACCTGTTTCAGGCATGTGTGAAATGAAGTTAGAGGACTCACCTGACAATCGGACCTTTGCTTCAATCAACCAGCGAATATCTTCAGGAATTCCATGATTCATTAACAATCTCAATCTTGCACATCTAGCACGGTAAATTTTTGTAATCGCATTCTGAGGCAGAGCGGGAAAATACTTTTTCAATTTTTCAAGATTAGTGTCCATTTTCAAATGAGAATTGGAAGAGAGATTCAAAGAATTGCACAAATATATACACAAATATTAGTTATTGTGGGAAACTGAAAGAACCGACTTAAGTCACGGAGTACCGTTATCCGCCATTTGACCGGGGTGAGATAAACTAGCAAAAATCACTAAAAAAAAACACAAAAACAATGTGAGAAAAAAATAATAATCAACCTTTATCTACAAGATCATTCCAACCAGTTGATTCATTTTCACTAGGAAAATTATCAAAGTAAGCTTTCAAACGATGTCCATTTTCCTTAAAATCATTGTCGTTCATTGAATTCTCAATAGCACAGGCCTCATAAGGATTGCTCCATCTTGGTCTTAGCTCTCTAGGGACTGTATAGAGTTGAGAATTATAAAACAAAACTTTTTGACCAGTATCAATCTTTTGACAATTTTCACAAGTTTTGCAGAATGCATGCGTGTCCTTGAACATGGTGGACCAATAAAATCCACTTTGTAAGATTTTTGCAATTGTCTTTTTTGACAAGAAATAACTTCCACATGCTTCAGAATGACAAAGTTTAATGACACTACTTACCTCATTGTCGGGAATGAATCTTTGAAATATTTGATCAGGACAATATTTGAATAAGTTAGGGTCATCACAATAAAAGCTCTTCACTTCGTTCAAAAACTTTTCTTTGTCTTGGGTACTCCAATCAGCTGGCAAATCTCCTAAAGCAAGAAAATTGATATTTTTATCATACCAAGGCATTGGACTAAGAGAAAGTAAGGATTCGTTAGGAAAGTAATCATCCATTGGTGTGATGTCAAATGTCGAATCTGCTGTCACTGTTGACAAAAGATTCGGATCAACATTTTCGGTGCTTGTTTCATCCGTGATTTCCTCCTTAGAATAAATCATTTGCAAATCTTCAGATTCATCTAACTCATTTTTACTTAAAGTAGATTCAAGTTGATCATAAACTAATTCATCAATATGATCTACTTCTTGTAAATCATTATCATCTCCAGGTTGCTTGCAAATGTTGAAAATATTCATCTCCAATGTCATGTTTCCAAATGATAGCTTCATCAGTCCATTCCTACAATTAATCAATGCGTTAGAGGTTGCAAGAAACGGACGTCCTAAAATAACAGGAAATGAATTACATGCTTCAACAGGTTCTGTGTCCAAGACAATAAAATCCACAGGATAAATGAATTTATCGACTTGTACTAACACATCTTCAATTATTCCTCTAGGCACTTTTATAGATCTATCGGCAAGTAAAAGAGTTATAGAAGTTGGTTTTAACTCACCTAGATTGAGACTCTGAAAAACTGAATATGGAAGTAAATTCACACTAGCACCAAGATCAAGTAAGGCTCTTTCAATTTTATGCTCTCCAATAAAGCAGGAAATTGTAGGACAACCAGGGTCTTTATATTTCAAAGCATTATTGTTTTGAAGAATGGCACTTGTTCCGTTAGAAAGGCTTTCTTTTTCACATTCAGTTTCCTCTTCACAGTGCAGAGATCTTTCAAAAATTTAGCATAGGAAGGAACCTGTTTAATAGCATCCAGCAAAGGTATATTGATCCTTACCTGTTTGAAAGTTTCAAAGATTTCAGAGTTGTGATTCACTTTCCTTTGTTTGGTCATGGCTTGAGGAAATGAAAATGCTGGCAGAGAATCAGTCTTTTCTTTGCAATTTTCAAATTCAACCCCTTCCTTACCCTTAGAGATTGACTCATCATCTTTCTCATAAGGTTCAAGAGAGGGTTTTTCAATAACCTTACCACTGCGTAGAGTAGTGACTGATTTGACTTGATCCATGTGTTGGCTTCCGGAACTACTTGCATTTGCATTGTATTGCCCTTTGGGATTTTGTTGTGGTTGAGATGGAAACTTACCTTTCTCTTAGAAACTGAGAGCAGATGTTAATTTTGCAAGAGTATGTTTAAAATCTGTCATGTTTTGAGCAAGTTGAGTATTGATTGTCTCTTGCTTTTCAATGAATGCATGCAATGTTTCCTCAAGATTTCTTCTAGGAGGTGGAGCATAAGGAGGTGCATATCCATGAGAATTTTGGAAATTGTGGTGTGCTTGAAATGGTGGTTGTGAAGTTTGTGCGTTGTTGTTCTTACTCTTCCAATTGAAATTTGGGTGATTTCTCCAACCAGGGTTGTATGTTTGGGAGTATGGGTTGTGGTTGGCCCTTTGGAAACCGTTTAAAGCATGGGCTTATTCATGGAGACATTCCTTAAAAGAAGGCAAGGTTGGACAATTATTGGTTGAGTGTTCATTTGTTTCACAAATTTGACACACAATGTTTTCAACAAATTTTAATTGACCACTCTTTTTCAATTCTAGTGCCCCGACTTTTCTAGCTAAAGATGCAAACTTGGCTTGAAGGTCATGATCTTCCCTAAGGTTGTACATACCTCCACTAGATGTATAAGGTTGAGTTTTACTTGGTGCCTCATAAGTACCCATGGTGTCCCAATTTTGAGCATTTTCAGCTAACAAGTCTAAGCACTCCATTGCTTCATCAGGGTCTTTATCTTCAAAAGTTCCATTGCACATCAATTCAACCATTTGCCTATCTCTAGGTGTTAACCCTTCATAGAAATGTGAAACCAATCTCCATGTTTCAAAACCATGACGAGGGCAAGTACTAAGCAAGTCTCGATACCTATCCCATCATTGGTAAAATGTTTCTCCTGGTTTTTGAGTGAAAGTGGTGATTTGTCTCTTGAAAGAGTTTGTTCTATGAGATGGGAAAAACTTCTTTAAAAATTGTTGTTGCATTTCATCCCAAGCACGAATGGATCCTGGTCTTAAATTTTGTAGCCATGTTTTAGCTTTATCTTTTAATGAAAAAGGAAAAAGCTTTAATCTGATGGTGTTCATGCTACAATTTAAATTATTATATGTGTTGCAGACCTCCTCAAATTCCCTTAAATGCAAGTATGGATTTTCCAATTCTAAACCATGAAAAGAAGGTAAAAGTTGAATAATACCTGGTTTAAAATTAAAATGAGATGCATCAGGAGGAAAAACTATGCATGATGGTGCACTTGTTCTTGTGGGATTCATGTGGTCTCTAAGTGTTCTAGCACGGTTATTCTCATTATTCTCATTATGAAGTGATTGATTATCTTCTTCGGCCATATTTTCTGAAAATGATGAGGATACCCTACAAAGTCTACCACTTGATGTACGTGACCACACTCTCATGCACGTGTAGGAATAAAATAAAAAGAAGAACAAGAAAGCAAAAGAAGGAGGAAGAAAACAAAATAAAAAGAAACAAAAGAAAAGAAACAAAGTTATATACAAGAAAAGTGAAAAGAGAAAATAAAATAAATACTATAATTTATACAAGAACTTACCTCCCCGGCAACGGCGCCAAAAACTTGACACGACTAAAAGATTGATGTCTTCTCCCAAGTGCAGGAGTGTCGAAGTAATAAATAACCCGGCAAGACCGGGGTCGAACCACAGGGAGGTTAATTGTACAAATTATAAACAACAATTATAAAACAACAATAACAACAACAACAATAGTAATAATAATAATAATAATAATAATAATAATAATAGTAGTAGTAGTAGTAGTAATAAAAATAATAATAAAGAAAGCGAAGACGAAGAAGATGATGAGAACGTGGAGATGGAAAATTAATGTAAGGATTAAACAATAATAATAACAAATGTCAAGGTTAGAGGTTCCACTAATGGTATATCAAACAAGTATAGTATAAACTCTTATTATTGAATTGGAAACCACACACAAAGGAGGTTCCAATCAGATTATATATTGTTAACATGATTACATTAGTCATCTTATTCAATTAATGCTAATACTTGTAAATCTCGTCAAGCATTCATAATTATAACTTATGTTAACAACAAATCAAGTTCCTTTCATAGCTCAGGTGTCGGTTATACCATACATTATGGGCTATGAAAGTGCCAAGCATTTGTTGTACCAAGTGTTATACAACATAAATCAAGATTAATCATTTAACAAGCAAAGTATTAAAGAGTGAACAAGATAACAAATATAAAACATGTTAGTATCAAACATTAAAGTCCATATTAAGTTTACACTATACTTATTCTTACACCATTAGTGTAACCTTTTCACCTTGACATAACTAACTTAGCTAGACATAATGAAAGAAAGCAAAATAGATAAACAAAATAAGAACATAAAAGTTAACTAAGTAAAGGAAAGGAAATGAAAGGCATAAACTTAATATTAATGAAAACAAAGCATAAAAAATACAAAGAGAGAAAGGAAGAGAATGATCTTGATCTGGAAACCAAGATGCCTAAATGCATGGCAAATGCCTCCTTTTATAGGCCAAAATTGAGAACTATTGATTTGATGACTAATTGATAAGTGGGTGGCCAACTTTTGACTTGGTGACAATCCTTATCTTCTCTTGTCTGCCCAAAACGTCATTGATAACGTCAAAACTGGAGCCAGTTGCAAACATGAAAGTTGTAGGCAATTGTCTCAGCTTTCTTGTGTAAAAAATTCAGCTCATTTGGACTTCTAGAACTCCAGATATGGCCAAAATACCGAACAGTGCTCGGGCTGGAAGACAGATTCGGGCTTCTTTGTTGTTTCTACAATTTGGACTTGATAATGGCCTTTTTAGATCTTGGGCTCCATATGAAAGTTGTAGGCCTATGTCTTACCTTTCCATCCATATAAATTGGACCTAAATCTGAGATATATAGCTCTAGATATGACCCAATTACCGAACAGTGTTCCGGTTTGGATTGCACCGACATCTCTTCTCTAAGTTTGACCATCTCTTTATCCATGCAATTTAAGTTCTTCAAGTCATCAATCAATCCTTTCATTTATGTGATAGGCCTGCATTAAAAATAGACATTTACCACAAATTATAGGTATTTTATATTATTAGATACATTTATGCTTTGTACGTAACAACGTGTATGAAAGATGTTCTCCTTTTGTTGATTAATTTCATCTTCCTTTACCTGAACCTGAAGTGTTCGTCTTATAACCAAGGACTCTCCAACCGGTAATGTTAACTCATCCCCATCACTATCCTCCAATGGTGGCATGCCTTCACAATCATATGTGTCACTTTCAAATTCTATATCACCATTATCTCCAATCATCATGATTCTCTTGTTTGGACACTTTGAAGCATAATGTCCATGTCCTTGACACCTGAAACATTTAACATCACGGGTACATTTAGGCTGAGTGTTAGATTTACCTTTGGCATCAGTAGGAACATCAACTTTAGCCTTTGGTAGTTCAGTTTTAGAAGGAATAAAGGATCTTGGCCGGACAGTACCCTCTCTCTTTAGATTCAACTTCCAAGATGATGAAAAGCCTGAATTAAAAGCTGGCCGAGCATGTCCCTTTTGAAGTTGTCTCTCCACCTTCATAGCCATGTGAACCGTGTCCTCTAGTTCCACATAGTGTTGTAGCTCAACCATATTGGCAATGTCTCGATTCAACCCATTAAGAAACCTAGCCATGGTGGCTTCTCTATCCTCAATAACATTGGCCCGAATCATTGCTATTTCCATCTCTTTGTGATCTTCATCTACTGTCTTATAATCTTGATTCAGACCTTGGAGCTTCAGATATAAGTCTCTATAATAGTAGTTTGACACAAATCGTCTCCTCATCAAGACTTTCATCTCCCTCCAAGTCTGAATGGGTCGCTCCCCATTCCTCCTCCTACTGATTATAATTTGATCCCACCAAATCAATGCATACTTTGTAAACTCAATTATCACCAATTTCACCTCCTTTTGTTCAGAATAGCTATGGCAATCAAAAATGCAATCAACCTTTTTCTCCCACTCCAAATAAGCCTTGGGATCATTTTTACCTTGAAAGTTAGGAATTTTCAATTTAATGGTGTCCAAGTCCCCATCCATATCTTCATAAGTGCCCATGCCATGAAATCATAGTCATCTTCACTTGCATCTGTATTTTCGTCAACAAACTCTTCAAAATCAGATCTGACATTCCGTACGGTCATATGGACTGTATTTCCTTGGCGATCAGTCCCACTATTTTGTTGCATTATTGAATTCACCTCATTCTAGACAATAGCTCAAGTTGCTGGCCTATGGCTTGCAATTGAAAAGCTACGTCAGCGTTTTGTGTAGCTGATTCGTTATTTTCAAACATTCTTTGAATCTGCAAAATTTGGTTAGTAACATAAAATATATCCTCACACCTCTCGTGTATCACAAAAAAAAAAATAATATCAAGGCTTTTCTCTCTAATAAGCTCACAATGCCTTTTACCTCACAACTTGCTTTCTTTTGGTTCTTTAAGAACTGAAATCAACAAATCAAAGTTAGTAACCTTCACAGCACACTCTAATTATAATTTTCAGACTTAACAACCAATAAATAAATAGAAAACAAAGCAAAACAAAACTACAATTATGATTTTGCGAGTAGCAATGCAAATTCATACGAATTGTGGACGAAACGAAGACACAAAATAAAACAGAAGTGAATATTAGCAAAAACACTTACTTGACTCCTAGATAACCCAAATATAATAGAAACAAAAAGATTTGGACAAAACTAAACAGTAAGGATCACGTTTTGAAACTTGACGCAAATTTAACCTGTTACGCAATTTTTACGTAACAAAATTGAAACCCAGACCAAACAATCTTGAAATGACCTAAAATTCAATATTTAGTATTATAATACTAAAAAAACAACAAAAATCAATTCATAGGTCATTCATTTATGTCTAAGTACCCAAACCCCTTGTATGATCAGTTTGCGGCAGAATTGAACCCCCAATTAAAACCTCTAGAATCAGTTATCAAAATAAGCCCAAATTTAATATATGGAGCGATCTCATCCCCAATACGCAGAATATGAAGTTTCAATTTATTCTAAGGTATTTTGCTTATGGTTTACAAAGAGTAGTGTTTCTACGGTAGAATTGACCTCGAATTAAAACCTCAAGCAAAAAATATTAGAATAAGCCCAAATTTGACATATGATGCGATCATACCCCCAATAGACTGAATATGAAGTTTCAATTGATTCTGAGGTGGTTTGCTTATGTTTGACAAAGAGTGTTGTTTGTGCGGCAGAATTGAGCCTTGAATTAAAACCTCAAGCAAACACTATTAGACTAAGCCCAAATTTGACATATGATGTGATCTCACCCCCAATAGATAGAATATGAAGTTTTAGTTGATTTTGAGGTGGTTTTCTTATGGTTCAACAAGAGTTGTGTTTCTGCGGTAAAAAAATGAATGATCCTTAAAATTTCAACTAATCCCTATCTCTCTTTGTTTTTAATATACTGATATGATTAGAGATAGTAACAAGATGAAATATACCCTCTCTTTTTTTTTGCTTAAATGACGCAGACATGAAGAACAAGAAGATGGACACAAACACTAAAAACTTAAAGGAACACAAAAAAAGAAAAAGAAAATAACAGAAGGATATGACCTTGTTTCGAAGCCTAGCTCTGATACCAACTGATGCGAAACTCGTGATCACGTGGTCACGCAACCCACAATCAAGATTGAGATCTGATCCCGTAAAGTCGAAATAGGTTTGATAGGAGTGTGACAAAATAGAAACCTGCCCCAAGGCACCAACACTATTAGATTAAGTAGAATGATGTCACGAAGCCAGTTAATCTTCGATAAGTCAGATTCAGTTCATTCAAGAACTGAAGAGTGTAAGAATCACTCTCACATGTTAAAACTAAAAAAAAAAAATTAGAAGTAATTATCATCCCAAAAGCTGTTGAAATTTTGGCTTACATGAGTTTAAATAGTTCTTAAAAAGTTAACCCTAATGGACCCCTTATGTGGACTTAAATGAGGTCCACTTAAAACTGAACCAAAACCCTAAACTGAGAAGCCCATAACTTAATCCAAACAAGCCTTGGATCCTAACTGAAAACAAAATATTAATTAAGCCCAAACAAGCCTTGGGTTGTAGCTAACAAAATAAAACAAAGCCTATAATATTAAATCCATGTTCTGTCATGAGAAGAAGAGAAAGAAGTAAAATATTATATAACTAATTCAAGGCTTATTTATAGCCTTTCATGCAGCCCCTTAATCTTAGAAACAAAAAGAAAAGGTGGCTACCCATGTTGTTTCCAAGTTGTAGAAGGATTGTTTTGTTTCCTTTGTTGTCCTCACTTTATGGCCTAAATAAGGTTATGTTGGACCCCTCTTGCACATGGATAAGATGTACTAGGGTCTCCTCTTGATACTCTAATGGACCTTTCAATTCTGACTTGGTTGAAACATTCAAAACCAATGCATTCAATGCCTCTTTCAATGCCTTTGTCTTGGACCGAGTCATTGGACCATTTGTAACATGTAACAGGTCCTTGCTGGTGTTTTTGGGCTGGTCCACATCATATTGAATGGATTGGTTGTGCAAGTTTCGGCCTAGACTTAACTTGGGGATTCTTTGGAGCATCAAGAGAATGCCTTAGTACATTTAATCTATATACAAAAGGGGCCTAATCTTTTCTTATTTGAGCCATGAAGTTTTGACAAAAAAAACTGCTAGTTTTGTATCACTTTTAGCTAACCTTATTATATAATGTTTCCATGTGTTTTGTAGGGTCTTAGAATTTTCTATTATGTGTGGGAACATTAATGATTTTCTTTAAATATTAGGATTTATTATTTTATTTTATTTTCTTATCATATGAGGAGAAAAAACATCAAAAGAAACAAAGGAATTCAAGATGACTTAGGAAACACATAGCCGACAGACCTTGTTGTGCAAGGAGAATAATTTAATAACTTAATTGTGTTTTTTATTATTGGAAGGATACCAAAAAGTGGCAAAGAGGAGCATTAAAGACAACATTCTTTTCCTTCTAAAAAAAGGATAAATATAAGTTTGAGATCATAATCCTATTCTAACTTGGAAACGAAAGGGGCAACAATTTCTCCTTTAGTTCTTAGGATTATTGAGCAACTTTATAAGCTATAAATAACTCTTGTATCAGACTTATAATGTTTTCTCTTCTTCTTCTTCTCATCTCACAATAAATAAAGATATAGTACTTAAGAACTTTATTTTTATTTTGTTAGCTATAACCCAAAACTTGTGATTTGATGACTAATTCATGAGTGGGTGGCCAACTCTTGACTTGTTGACAATCGTTATCTTCTCTTGTCTGCCCAAAATGTCATTGATAAAGTCAAAATTAGAGCCACTCGAATCATGAAAGTTGTAGGTAATTGTCTCAACTTTCTTGTGTAAAACGTTCAGCTCATTTGGACTTCTAGAACTCCAGATATGGCCAAAATACGGAACAGTGCTCGGGCTGGAGGATAGATTCGGGCTTCTTTGTTGTTGCTATAATTTGGACTTGAAAATGGTCTTTTTATATCTTGGGCTCCATATGAAAGTTGTAGGCCTATGTCTTATCTTTCCATCCATATAAAGTAGACCTAAATCTGAGATCTATAGCTCCAGATATGACCTAATTACCGAACAGTGTTCCGGTTTGGATTGCACCGACATCTCTTTTCTAAGTTTCGCCATCTCTTTATCCTTTCAATTTCAGTTCTTAAATTCATCAATCAATCCTTTCATTTATGTGATAGGCCTACATTTAAAATGAACATTTATCAGTAATTAAAGGTATCTCATATTATTAGATATATTATTATAAAACATGCTTTAGTTAAGGAGTTATTGATAATTCAAGTGCAAAATGATGATATAAAACCTTGATAAAAATGCACTTTTAAGTACTAATCAATAACCTACCACATTCAAATTAGCTTACATATATAAAGAACAAATAAATTCATGTATTAGTTAATAAAAGAACATACCCTATTAGGTAAGGATGTTTACTTCGAGTATACATCTCCATAACCATTTTTGTTTTCAAGATTTCCTATACTAGCCCACATTTCTCTCTTCCTTCATAAACTTGAATACTCACTAGTGAAGTCATGAAAATTATCTTTAATTGTAACTCCTGGAATACGATAAAGCTCAGTCATAACCTCTAATATACTATATCCTTTCCAATCCATATGCAAAGATGTTGAATCACTTTTGGTCGACATGCTTACAATGAGGTGATCCCACCATGATAGTGGTTGTAAGCCAATTCTAAAAGTTTTTTGCTTCCCAGCTCGAACCTTAAAATGATCTCTTTTTTTTCATGCCATTGCTTTTTGTGTTGTTGTTGCTAGACATATTAACCCTACTAACCATTTTAGAAATGTCATTAATAAAATTTGGAATGTCATCCTCCTCTAAATTGTCATTTTCTTCTTCCAAATCATTCTCATCAATATTGGCATTGCTAGTGCCATCATCACTAACATCATTGCCACCAAAGGCTCTTGATGATGGTGCCCAGACATACTCTCCAATAGCAACAATATTGGAGAACATTTGATCAAATTTGAACATTAATAATGGTTCAATACTAGTTTGTCTAAACGTTTTTGCTCCTTTTATTTCCTGTATATAAGAAGTTCAAGTGATTAATGCAACATTAAATATTTTAGGAATTAATGAAACAAGATAAAAACAAATAAAATAGTAGAGATCATGAATGGATTTTATCTTTCCACCACTCCTCACTAGTTAAGATTGCTTCTAATTCACTATTCTAGCCCACACTACTTTTAGAAATGAGTTTTGTCCATATCCTCCAATCTTTTTTTAATCCATCCTATTTGTTTTTCAGTTGTGTTTTGGTGAATGCATGGTTGGTGATTAGTACCTAAAAGTCATTTTATCAAGGTTTTATATCATTATATAGCATTTAAAGTATCATTAAATTCCCTAACTTAAGCATGTTTTATAATAACAAGTCTGATAATATAAGATATCTTTAATTTATGGTAAATGCTTATTTCAAATACAGGCATGTTTCACAATTCAAAATATTGATTGATATGTTTAACTATTGAAATTGAGAAGATAAAGAGAGAGGTAAACATGGAGAAGAGATGTTAGTTCAATTTAAACTAGAATACTATTCGGTTATTAGATCATATCTAGAGCTGTAGAACTTGGATTTAGATTTGGCTTATATGAATAGAAAGTTAAGACATAGACCTAAGACTTTCATGAGAGTTCAAATTCAAAACGATCATTTTCAAGCTCAAATTATAGCAACAAAAGAGATGTCGAAATTTGACCTATAGCACGGACACTATTCAATGTTCAACCTATATTAAGTTCTAGAAGTTCAAATGAGCTCATTCTTACTTTGTTGGAAAGCTGAGTGACATGACCAAAAGATTGATGTCTTCTCCCAAGTGCAAGAGTGTCGAAATAATAAATAACCTGGCAAGATCTAAGTTGAACCATAGGGAGGTTAATTGTATAAATTATAGATAACAATAATACAATAACAACAATAATAACAATAATAGTAGTAGTAGTAATAATAATAATAATAAAGAAGAAAAAGAAGAAGAAGAAGAAGAAGAAGAAGTTGATGAGAACTTTGAGAAGGAAGATTACTGTAATGATTAAACAATGATAACAACAAATGTCAAGGTTAAAGGATTTACTAATGGTATGTCAAACAAGTATAATATAAACTCTTATTATTCAATTGGAAACCACACACAAAGAAGGTTCCAATTAGATTATAAATTGTTAACATGATTACATTACATAATCCAAAAGGCATCCTTCGATATATAAAAGTACCAAATGGACATATGAAAGTAGTTTTCTCTTGATCTTCTAATGCAATTTTAATTTGGTTGTAACCTGAATAGCCATCTAGGAAACAATAAAATTCATTACCTATAAATCTTTCTAGGATTTGATCCATGAAAGGTAAGGGAAAATGATCTTTTTTAGTCATTGAATTAAGTTTTTATAGTCAATGCATATATGCCAACCAGTAACAATTCTAATCGAAATTAACTCATTGTTCTTATTTATTATCACAGTGACTCCAAACTTCTTGGGTATGACTTGGATAGGTGATTAGTACTTAAAAGTGCATTTTTATCAAGGTTTTATATCATAATTTTGCACTTGAAGTATCAATAACTCATTAACTAAAGCATGTTTTATAATAACATATCTAATAATATAAGATACCTTTAATTTATGGTAAATATTCATTTTAAATACAGGCTTATCACATAAATGAAAGGATTGATTGATGACTTTAAGAACTAGAATTGAAAGGACAAAAAAAAGGCCAAACTTAGAAAAGAGATATTGGTGCAATCCATACCGGAACATTGTTTGGTAATTGGGTCATATCTTGAGCTGTAGATCTCGGATTTAGGTCTACTTTATATGGATGGAAAGGTAAGACATAGACCTACAACTTTCATATGGAGCCCAAGATTTAAAAAGACTATTTTCAAGTCCAAATTATAGCAACAACAAAGAAGTCTGAATCTGTCCTATAGCCCGTGCATTGTTCAGTGTTTGGCCCATATCTGGAGTTCTAGAAGTCCAAATGGCTGCCATTATTTTTTTTAAAAAGTTGAGATAATTTCCTACAACTTTCGTGCTTTTCAAGTGGTTCCAATTTGACACGACCAAAATATTGATGTCTTCTTCTAAGTGCAAGAGCGGCGAAGTAATAAATAACCTAAAAAGACCGAGGTCAAATGATTAGTACTTAAAATGTATTTTTATCAAGGTTTTATATCATCATTTTGCACTTGAAGTATCAATAACTCATTAACTATAACATGTTTTATAATAATATATCTAATAATATTAGATACCTTTAATTTGTGGTAAATGTTCATTTTAAATGCAGGCATATCACATAAATAAAAGAATTGATTGATGAATTTAAGAACTAAAATTGAAAAGATAAAGAGATGGCCAAACTTAGAAAAGAGATGACGGTGCAATCCAAATCGGAACACTGTTCGGTAATTGGGTCATATCTGGAGCTATAGATCTCAGATTTAGGTCTACTTTATATGGATGGAAAGGTAAGACATAGGCCTACAACTTTCATATGGAGCCTAAGATCTAAAAAGGCTATTTTCAAGCCCAAATTAATGCAACAATAAAGAATCCCGAATCTATCCTCTTGCCTGAGCACTGTTCATTAGTTTGGCCATATCTGGAGTTCTAGAAGTCGAAATGAGCTGAATGTTTTACACAAGAAAGCTGAGACAATTTCCTATAACTTTCATTTTTTGAGTGGCTCCAATTTTGACGTTATCAATGATGTTTTGGGGAGACAAGAGAAGATAAGGATTGTCACCAAGTCAAGAGTTGGCCACCACTCATCAATTAGTCATCAAATCAATAGTTCTCAATTTTGACCTACAAAAGGAGGCATTTTCCATGCATTTAGGCATCTTGGTTTCCAAATCAAGATCATGTTCTTGCTTTCTCTCTTTGTATTGTTTTGTAATGTTTATGCTTTGCTTTCATTAATATCAAGTTTATGCCTTTTGTTTCCTTCCATTTACTCAACTAACTTTTATCTTATTTATGATCTTATTTTGTTTATTTATTTTTCTTTCTTTCATTATGTCTAGCTAAGTTTATTATGTAAAGGTGAAAAGGTTACACTAATGGTGTAAGAATAAGTATAGTGTAAACTGATATGGACTTTAATGTTTGATACTAACATGTTTTGTATTTGTTATCTTGTTCACTCTTTAATACTTTGCTTGTTAAATGACTAATCTTGATTTATGTTGTATAACACTTGGTACAACAAATTCTTGGCACTTTCATAGCCCATACTGTATGGTATAACCGACACCTGAGCTATGAAAAGAACTTGATTTGTTGTTAACATAAGTTATAATCATGAGTGCTTGACGAGATTTACAAGTATTAACATTAATCGAAAAGGATGACTAATGTAATCATGTTAACAATCTATAATTAGATTGGAACCTCCTTTGTGTGTGGTTTCCAATTGAATAATAAGAGTTTATGCTATACTTGTTTGACATATCATTAGTGGAACCTCTAACCTTGACATTTGTTATTATCATTGTTTAATCCCTACATTAATATTCCATCTCAAAGTTCTCATCTTCTTCTTCTTCTTCTCCTTCTTTTTCTTTACTACTACTACTATTATTATTGTTGTTGTTGTTGTTGTTGTTGTTGTTGTTGTTATTGTTACTATTGTTGTTATTGCTATTGTTGTTGTTTATAATTTGTACAATTAATCTTCCTATGGTTCGACCCCGGTCTTGCCGGGTTATTTATTACTTCGACACTCCTGCACTTGGGAGAAGACATCAATCTTTTAGTCGTGTCATCAAACCACAACGAGGTTATATAAATTATAGATAACAATAATACAATGACAACAACAACAACAACAACAATAGTAACAATAATAATAATAATAATAATAATAGTAGTAGTAGTAGTAGTAGTAGTAGTAATAATAATAATAAAGAAGAAGAAGAAGTTGACGATAACATTGAGATGGAAGACTAATATGAGGGTTAAACAATGATAACAACAAATGTCAAGGTTAGAGGATCCACTAATGGTATGTCAAACAAGTATTGTGTAAACTCTTATTATTCAATTAGAGACCACACACAAAGAAGGTTCCAATCATATTATAAATTGTTAACAAGATTACGTTAATTATCTTATTTGATTAATGCTAATAATTGTAAATCTCGTTAGACATTCATGATTATAACTTATGTTAACAACAAATTAAGTTCCTTTCATAGCTCAAGTGTTGGTTATACCATACAGTATGGGGTATAAAAGTGCCAAGCATTTGTTGTACTAAGTGTTATACAACATTAATCTAGATTAGTCATTTAACAAGCAAAATATTAAATAGTGAACAAGATAACAAATACAAAAAATAAAAGTTAACTAAGTAAAGGAAAGGAAATGAAAGGCATTAACTTGATATTAATGAAAACAAACCCTAAATATTACAAAAATACAAAGAGAGAAAGTAAGAGCATGATTTTGATCTGGAGACTAAGATACCTAAATGCATGGCAAATGCTTTTATAGGGAAAAATTGGGAACTATTGATTTGATGACTAATTGATGAGTGGGTGACCAACTCTTGACTTGGTGACAATCCTTATCTTCTCTTGTCTACCTAAAACATCATTGATAACATCAGAATTGGAACCACTTGAAAACATGAAAGTTGTAGGAAATTATCTCAGCTTTCTAGGAAACAAATAGAGGTCATTTGGGCTTTTAGAACTCTAGATATAGGCCAAACATTGAACAATGTTTGGGTTGTAGGACAAATTCAGACTTCTTCATTTTTACTATAATTTGAACTTCAAAATGACCTTATTAAATCTTAGACTCCATATAAAAGTTGTAGGCCTATATCTTACCTTTCCATCCATATAAAGTGGACTTAAATCCAATATCTATAGCTTCAAATATGACCTAATTACCAAATAGTGTTATAGTTTGGACTACACCAGCATCTCTTTTCTAAGTTTGGCCATCTTTTTATCCTTTCAATTTCAGTTCTTAAACTCATCAATCAATCCTTTCATTTATATGATAAGCCTGTATTTAAAATGAATATTTACCATAAATTAAAGGTATCTTATATTATTAGATATGTTATTATAAAACATGCTTTAGTTAATGAGTTATTGATACTTCAAGTGCAAAATAATGATATAAAACCTTGATAAAAATGCACTTTTATGTACTAATCAGTTGGACAAAGTATGACAATATTAATGAGTGAATGAGAAAAACATAAAATATTATGAAATGATTGAAAGAAAGACTTATTGATTATTGATATGTGACACGACTAAAAGATTGATGTCTTCTCCTAAGTGCAGGAGTGTCGAAGTAATAAATAACCTGGCAAGATCGAGGTCGAACCATAGGGAGGTTAATTGTATAAACTATAAATAGCAATAATACAACAACAACAACAACAACAATAATACTAATAACAATAATAATAATAATAATAATAATAATAGTAGTAGTAGTAATAATAATACTAATACTAATAATAATAATAATAATAATAATGAAAAAGAAGAAGAAGAAGAAGAAGATGAGAACTTTGAGATGGAATATTAACTTAAAGATTTAACAACGATAACAAACAAATGTTAAGGTTAGAGGATCCACTAATGGTATGTCAAACAAGTATAGTATAAAATCTTATTAGTCAATTGAAAACCACACACAAAGGAGGTTCCAATCAGATTATAGATTGTTAACATGATTACATTAGTCATCTTATTCAATTAATGCTAATACTTGTAAATCTCGTCAAGCATTCATGATTATAACTTATGTTAACAACAAATCAAGTTCCTTTCATAGCTCAGGTGTCGGTTATACCATATAGTATGGGCTATGAAAGTGTCAAGCATTTGTTGTACCAAGTGTTATACAACATAAATCAAGATTATTCATTTAACAAGCAAAGTATTAAAGTGTGAACAAGATAACAAATACAAAACATGTTAGTATCAAACATTAAAGTCCATATTAAGTTTACACTATACTTATTCTTACACCATTAGTGTAACCTTTTCACCTTGACATAATAAACTTAGCTTGACATAATAAAAGAAAGAAAAATAAATAAACAAAATAAGAACATAAATAAGATAAGAGTTAACTAAGTAAAGGAAAGGAAATGAAAGGTATAAACTTGATATTAATGAAAGCAAAGTATAAACATTACAAAAAATACAAAGAAAGAAAAGAAGAGCATGATCTTGATCTGGAGACCAAGATGCCTAAATGCATGGCAAATGCCTCCTTTTATAGGCCAAAATTGGGAACTATTGATTTGATGACTAATTGATGAGTGGGTGGCCAACTCTTGACTTAGGGATAATCCTTATCTTCTCTTGTCTGCCCAAAACGTCATTGATAACGTCAAAATTGAAGCCACTTGAAAACATGAAAGTTGTAGGAAATTGTTTTAGATTTCTTGATTAAAAAATTCAGCTCATTTCGAATTCTAGAACTCCAGATATGGCCAAAATACTGAATAGTGCTCAGGCTGGAGGACAAATTCGGGTTTTTTTGTTGTTGCAACAATTTTGACTTGAAAATGGCTTTTTTAGATCTTAGGCTCCATATGAAAGTTGTAGGTCTATGTCTTACCTTTCCATCCATATAAAGTAGACCTAAATCTGAGATCTATAGCTCTAAATATGACTCAATTACCGAACAGTGTTCTGGTTTTGATTGCATCGACATCTCTTTTCTAAGTTTGGCCATCTCTTTATCCTTTCAATTTCAGTTCTTAAATTCATCAATCAATCCTTTCGTTTATGTGATAGGCCTACATTTAAAATGAACATTTACCACAAATTAAATGTATCTTTTATTATTAGATATATTATTATAAAACATGTTTTAGTTAAAGAGTTATTGATACTTCAAATGCAAAATAATGATATAAAACCTTGATAAAAATGCACTTTTAAGTACTAATCACACCACCCAACCAGCTTATTACTGGTCCCTAGTAATCAAAGCATTAAAATAAAAAAACAATTTGCAAATTCCACAAAGCAAGGTATTCATCATTTAACTTCCATTAATCTATCCAGATAAACAAACTCTCATTAAATTTATATACCTGCTCAATAACTCTTAACAAGATATTCATAAGCCTTTCTTTTGTGCTCAATGTATCAACACATAATTATAGGGCTTTTCTTGGAAGAAAACAAAATTTTTGTTCTAATATTTAAGGTTAACTTCCTTGGGTTGGGAGTATTATTTTTGCCTTCTTCTGTTTTTTTTTAATATATATACATATAATTTAAAACACCATGCATCTTTAACCCATGTAACGAGCTTTCAGCTAATGACTCCCAGACCAGTTGGTCTTAGGGCATTAGGTGTTAAGACACCCCTACGAGCTTAGTAACTCGAGTTGCAAATACTGATATGTAGATAGTGCAATGTTTGATTCCTTTAAGCTTTTCTCCTCAACCCATGTAACAAGCGTTGGGCCAATAGCTCCCAAGTCAGTTGACTTTAGGGTATTAGGTGTTAAAACACCCCTTCGGGCTTAATTGCTTAGGTTAGGGAGGCTACGAAACCAAACTTATCTACATTTTTATTATCATCATTTTTTTTTCTTTTTCTTTTTCTTTTTTCATGTTTTTCTTTTTTTCTTTTTAATTATATACAATCCCTTTCCCTTAGTTGTTACCTTTAACAAAAGAACATAAATAATGTAATAATCCAATATGCAACCCACAATCATATGTTAAAGTGTGTGTGTGTAAATTAAGGTTTAAGAATACATATTAAATAAGTGTATGAGCAGAATTAAGTGATAACAATATGAGAGTTTGTAAATCTGAATATTTCAAGAAGTATTATGATAGACCTTGTTACGAATGATTACTAAGATGCGTCTCAAGAGTCATAAAAAAGTTCTCCTTACTCTACCATTATAGTAACAACAATTTTGTACAAGCTTTATGAAATAGAAAACACAGTTTTTTTTTAGCTATTACCCTCCCCCCCAACTAAAACGAGACATTGTCCTCAATGTTTAAAGGTAGAAAGATAGAGTATAGAAGATATCACCTGAAATAACGAACACTGACAAACCTGAAACACACTAAAACAAATATAAGCAACAACAAAACACAATAATAAAACCAAAAGACACAAAGATTCACAAATGAAGGCTCAAATCCAATCTAAGCTTTTTACGGCTTTCCTTAGTTGACCAATTTATGTGACTCATGGAATGATCAATTACAGGAAATGAAAGATTGTAGTTGGTCAATCAATTGGTTAGCAGTAGCAGTAGAGATTATGATTTGTCGTGCAGAAGATGTTAGAAATTCCTGTTCCACAGCATGATCAAAAAAATACAACAAGTTATCATAATAACCATTAACATTTAACAAACCTATGGGTTTATGGTGAATGTGCAATTGAGCCCAAGAGGAAATATGAAAGATCTCTTCCAATGTGCCTAGACCACCTAGTAAAGCAATGAAGGCATCACCTTGGTTAAACATTGCATTCATTCGAGCCGACATTGTGGAAACCTGAAGTTCCTCTCCAATTGTTTTTCCAATGATGTCCCCTTGTTGCGATGTCGTGGTCGCACAAATTAATTACCCTAGCTTCAAACACAACACATAAAATAGTATAGAGCAAGCAAGGGGTCGATCCCACAAGTTCAGATTTAGTTCAGATTTTTATGCTATACGTTATGCAATTAGGGGTGACACGACTAAAAGGTTGATGTCTTCTCCCAAGTGTAGGAGTGTCGAAGTAATAAATAACCCAGCAAGACCGGGGTCGAACCATAGGGAGGTTAATTGTAAAAATTATAGACAACAATTATAAGCAACAATAATAGCAATAATAACAAAAACAATAACAACAACAACAACAACTATAATAATAATAATAGTAGTAGTAGTAGTAGTAGAAA
>NW_011500598.1:24246-39565 GCF_000495115.2 Populus euphratica
TAATAATAATAATAATAATAATAATAATAATAATAATAAAGAAAGAGAAGAAGAAGAAGATGATGAGAACTTGGAGATGGAAAATTTCACAATAATAATAACAAATGTCAAGGTTAGAGGTTCCACTAATAGTATATCAAATAAGTATAGTATAAACTCTTATTATTGAATTGAAAACCACACACAAAGGAGGTTCCAATCAGAGTATATATTGTTAACATGATTACATTAGTCATCTTATTCAATTAATGCTAATACTTGTAAATCTCGTCAAGCATCCATGATTATAACTTATGTTAACAACAAATCAAGTTCCTTTCATAGCTCAGGTGTCGGTTATACCATACATTATGGGCTATGAAAGTGCCAAGCATTTGTTGTACCAAGTGTTATACAACATAAATCAAGATTAATCATTTAACAAGCAAAGTATTAAAGAGTGAACAAGATAACAAATATAAAACATGTTAGTATCAAACATTAAAGTCCATATTAAGTTTACATTATACTTATTCATACACCATTAGTGTAACCTTTTCACCTTGACATAATTAACTTAGCTAGACATAATGAAAGAAAGGAAAATAGATAAACAAAATAAGAACATAAAAGTTAACTAAGTAAAGGAAAGGAAATGAAAGGCATAAACTTAATATTAATGAAAACAAAGCATAAAAAATACAAAGAGAGAAAGGAAGAGCATGATCTTAATCTGGAAACCAAGATGCCTAAATGCATGGCAAATGCCTCCTTTTATAGGCCAAAAATGGGAACTATTGATTTGATGACTAATTGATAAGTGGGTGGCCAACTTTTGACTTGGTGACAATCCTTATCTTCTCTTGTCTGCCCAAAACGTCATTGATAACGTCAAAACTGGAGCCAGTTGCAAACATGAAAGTTGTGGGCAATTGTCTCAGCTTTCTTGTGTAAAACATTCAGCTCATTTGGACTTCTCGAACTCCAGATATGGCCAAAATACCGAACAGTGCTCGGGCTGGAAGACAGATTCGGGCTTCTTTGTTGTTTCTACAATTTGGACTTGATAATGGCCTTTTTAGATCTTGGGCTCCATATGAAAGTTGTAGGCCTATGTCTTACCTTTCCATCCATATAAATTGGACCTAAATCTGAGATCTGTAGCTCCAGATATGACCCAATTACCGAACAGTGTTCCGGTTTGGATTGCACCGACATCTCTTCTCTAAGTTTGACCATCTCTTTATCCATGCAATTTAAGTTCTTCAAGTCATCAATCAATCCTTTCATTTATGTGATAGACCTGCATTAAAAATAGACATTTACCACAAATTAAAGGTTCCTTTCATTTATGTGATAGGCCTGCATTAAAAATAGACATTTACCATAAATTAAAGGTATCTTATATTATTAGATATATTATTATAAAACATGCTTTGGTTAAGGAGTTATTGATACTTCACGTGCAAAATTATGATATAAAACCATGATAAAAATGCACTTTTAAGTACTAATTAGGGGGGTTTTGATTTGTGATGATCTAAACTATGGAAGAAATTAAACTAGCAAACAAAATCAATTGAAATCGAAATTTATCAAGAAAACAAACCTTAGTTGCAAGCACACATCCACCAACGGAAATTAGAACCGATCCTTGAAACAAAACTACAATTTATATTCTGAATTTTTATCTTTTCTTAATGTTGGTTAATTAACGAATCCGCCGTATAACTAACCCTAACCAACAAACAATCACAATGTCCGCATTAATGATTTAGTTCAATGGCAGCCCTAAGAACTAGATATTTGAGTGTTCTCCCTAAGTTTAATAATGTAGTTCCGCCACAATTATCAAGCTTAGTTGCTTCACAAGTTCATATATCACAACTCTGGTTTTGATATCAAACTTAGCAATAAATTGTTCACAATAATAACTTAGAGTTCCGCTCTAGCAATTATCAACAACAATCATAGAAAATATGCATAGGAAAACAACCATACTTATTCATAATATAAACTGATAATAAAAGGAAGAATAAATCTCATGGTTCTTAAAATCCGAAGGTTTGTTGTGTCCTTGCAACCAAGAAAAGAGCTTAGCCTTGTATAACCATTGAACAACTAGTCTTAGAGTGTGTTTGGCTTGCAGGTGTGGTGGCTTTTTGTTAAAGGTACAATACCTTTTAAGCACAAACCACACCTCTAAAAGCTATAAAAACATGCTTTTTCCTCCAAAAAGCAAAAGCTACTTCTTATTCAAACACCCTCTTAAAGAATGAAGAGAGCATGATTTTTTTTAGGTAGAATCTGTGTTTCTTAACTTCTGGCTGCTGCCCCCCTTCTCTCCTCTTTCTCTTTCTTTTTATATGCTAAGAAACCCTAGTTCCTAATTTACAAAGTAGTCCTCCCTTAAGTTGACGATTGACATTTAAGTATTTCAATAACTATTTTCCCTAAAAAAGAGAAATAGACTTGCATTAAATCTTCAAACTCTGACTTAGAGTAGCTAAATTGCTGATATAAAAACTTGGATGATGGTTTAGAAGCTTCGAAACATAATTTGGACTCATTTCTTCACGAAACCTGATTGCTGGCAGAATTCACTTGTCATCTTTGAAAAATCATATCTCCCTCATCTGACATTTTTTTTGGATGAAATTTGGAGTGTATATAGAAATTTGAGTCAGGAATCCAAATAAATTGAGTTTGCATAAATTGGACTTCTATAGGTCCAGATATTGAATTTTGAATAGACAAAGGTCAATAGTGGCAGAATGCAAGATTTGACTTTGAAGGATGTGATTTCCATGATCTTCCTCTTTTTATTTTTCTTGCATTACATTTACAGAAAGGTATGGATGTTAGCTTTTTAGTGCCACTGGAATCACTTCATTTTGATCTCTAGAACTCACGCTCTGCACAAAACATTGACTGAACGTCAAATCTGCCAATTATCTCCAATTTACTCCTTTTTGCATTTTTCATCCAAAAGTGCCTTCAAAACATAAAACAAAGAATATCAAGGCATTTTACATACAAAACATGGACAAAAAATTAGGTAAATATAGGTGAAACTATCGAATAATATGGTTACATCACCCTTTGTGCTAAAGCTTCGGGGACGACCCCCAAAACTTGACTACCTCCTAAAAATGCAGCTATTGACACACCTCCCATTAACCCAAGATTGCCTCCCCTATACACTAAATGAATCTTTCTCTCAGCTAGCACTTGACCAAGATAATTTGCTGATTCTAAAAACTCCTTTTCTTTCCCAGGACTAGATCCACCGAAAACACAAATATTTCTTATATGATGACTTGAGGAACTTGCCATTTCTACACACTTCTATATTTGTTGAATATATGGGTTGAGTAGAAATGAAAGGAAGGAGGAGAGGATTTTGTAGATGAAAAATTAGAAAGGCAATCATACCACCTATATGTAGGCCAGCTGGAGTCTCACACACACTCTCTCTCTCTCTTTATTTATTTATTTATTTACTTTTAAAAAAGCATGTGTATGTACAGGTAGTTGTGATTGTGGCTCACATCTTCCCTTGGTTTTACGTCCAAGAACGGCTTAAACACCCTCTATGGGTCGGGGTAGGCTTCCCATCCAGTTTTCTTAAAAACTAGCAAACAGGGTCTTTTTTAGTCAGATTCCCAAGACTATGTCAAGCATGTTCTTTATGAAAATGGATTCATAAGTCAAGAATTGCACGATACTTATCTTGACTATGATGAGACTTAAGAGTCAGTAGAAGATTATTTAAAGACTCTCTGTGTTTTGAAATAAATCCTACCTTTTGACAATTTTCACAGGTTTTGCAGGATGCATGTGATTCCTTGAATATGGTGGGCCAGTAAAATCTGCTTTGTAAGAATTCTACAGTCCTCTTTTTTTAAGAAAATTGATCCCCATGTGCCTTAAAGTGACAAAATTTAATGAAATTACTTACGTCATTCTCGGGAATGCATTTTTTAAATATTTGATCAGGACAATAATTGAATAAGCAAGGGTCATCCCAATAAAAATTTTGCACGTTGCTCAAAAATTGTCTTTCATCTTCGGTACTCTAGTGAGCTGGCAAAAATCATGAAATAAGAAAATTGATATTTTTAGCAAACCAAGGCATTGAACTAAGAGAAAGTAAAGATTTATCAGGAAAGTAATCATCGATTGGTGTGATGTCGGGTGTCGAATCTATTGTCACTTTTGATAAAAGATCCGCATCAACATTTTCGGTGCCTTTTTCATCCTTGATTTCTTCCTGATTGGTCATGGCATGAGGAAATAGAAGTGCTAGAGGGGAATCAGTCTTTTCTTTGCAATGTTCAGATTCAACCCCTTCCTTACCCTTAGAGATTAACTCATCATCTGTCTCACAAGGTTCAAGAATTGGTTTTTGAATAACTTTACCACTACAAAGAGTGATGACTGATTTGACTTGATCCATGTGTTGACTTCCAGGACTACTTGCATTTGCATTGTATTGCCCCTTGAGATTTTGCTGTAGTTGAGATGGAAACTTACCTTTCCCTTGAAAACTAAGACCAGATGTGAATTTTACAAGAGTATCTTTAAAATCTGTTATGTTTTGAGCAAATTGAGTGTTGATTGTCTCTTGCTTTTCAATAAATGCATACAAAGTCTCCTCAAAATTTCTTATAGGAGGTGGAGCATAAGGAGGTGCATATCCATGAGAATTTTGAAAATTTTGGTATGTTTGAAATAGTGGTTGTGAAGTTTGTACATTATTATTATCACACTTCCAACTGAAATTTGGGTGATTTCTCCAACTAGGATTGTATGTTTGTGAGTATGGGTTGTCATTGGCTCTTTGAAAATTGTTTAAAGCATGAGCTTAGTTTGAAATGCCTTTAACTTGGCCCTTTGGAATGCAAAGAGAAAGCTTAGTTTGAAAGCTAGTAATAAATAACCTGGTAAGACTAGAGTTGAACCATTGGGAGGTTAACTATATAAATTATAAACAACAACAACAATAATAATAATTAATAAATTAAATAGGGCTTTGAGATTGTAAGATTAATGTGAGGATTAAATAATGATAAAAATAAATGTCAAGGTTAAAGGATCTATTAATGGTATTTCAAATAAGTATAGTATAAATTCTTTTTATTACTCAACTGGAAACCACACACAAATGAGGATTTAATTGAATTATAAGTTGTTAACATGATTACATTAGTTATCTTATAATAATGCTAATATTTGTAAATATTGTTAGGTATTCATGATTATAACTTCTGTTAACAACAAATCAAATTCCTTTCATAGCACAGGTGTAGATTATACCATATAATTGGGCTATGAAAGTGTCAAGTATTTGTTGTACCAAGTGTTATACAACAAAAATTTAGATTAACCATTTAACAAGAAAAGTATTAAAAGTGAACAAGATAGCAAATATAAAACATGTTAGTATCAAAGATTAAATCCCATGTTGAGTTTACACTATACTTATTCTTACACCATTAATGTAATCTTTTTACCTTGACATAATAAACTTAGCTAAATATAATGAAGATGAGAAAAATAAATAAACAACATAAAAATATACTTATAGTAAAGGAAATAAAAAGCATAAACAAGAGATTAAGGAAAATATAGCATGAAATAAAACTTAAACATTACAAAAATATAAAGAAAGAAATAAAGAGCATGATCTTAATCTGAAAATCAACATGCCTAAATGCATGGTAAATGCCTCCTTTTATAGGCCAAAATTAGAAACTATTGATTTGTTGACTAATTGTTGCATGGGTGACGAACTATTGACTTGGTGATAATCCTTATATTCTTGTTTGAACAAAATGTTATTGCTAAAATCAGAATTTAACAAACATGAATCAAGAAAATTCTAGAAAATTATCTCAACTTACCAACAAAAAAAAATTATGGTCATTTGGGCTTTTAAAACTCAAGATATGAGCTGAACACTGAACAATATATCGGCTACAAGATAAATTCAGACTTCTTCATTGTTTCTAAGATTTGGACTTCCAAAAGGCAGAATTGAGTCTTATCTTCTGCATTAATGTTTTAGGCCTATGTCTTATATTTCTAGCCTATAAACCAAAATGAAATCCAAGATCTACAGCTCTAGATATGACTCAATAGCTGAACAGTGTTCTAGTTTGGACCAAACCAGCATCACTTTTTTAAGCTTCACTCTCTCTTTATCTTCTCAATTTTAGTAGTTGAACTCATCAATCAATCCTTTGATTTATGTGATAGGCCTGCATTTAAGATGAATATTTACTATAAATTAAAGGTATCTTATAATATCAGACTTGTTATTATAAAACATGTTTTAGTTAATGAGTTATTGATACTTCAAGTGCAAAATGCTAATATAAAACCTTGATAAAAATGCACTTTTAAGTACTAATCATCTTGGTTGTGTATTTGATCTGGGGAGAACGAAACAGAAGAGTGTTTGACAATGCTGATAAATCTGTTGATGATTTGCTCTGCAAGTTTTAGATTCTCTTCTGCATAGTTTTGTACTTCCATAAATCAAATCCTTTAACTTATAGTGTTTCAAACTAAGCTTTGGAATGCCTTTACCTAGGATTTGGCTATTTATATTTTGGCCTCTTTAAAAGCTTTCTGTTTTCCTTTTATATCTCTTGTTGCTATGGTTATTTCTTACTGCTTCTAGTTGTGTTGTTTCTATGCTTGTCTGGGGTTCTAAAATTAGCAGGGTGAGTTTCTTCTGCCAGTTTATTATTTTTCTTCTAGATTGTTTGTTGTATGGCTTGCTATCATTCTTGGTTTCTTCCAGTGCCCGCTCTTGTGTTTACTGGATGCTTTGGTATCTACTGGAAGGTGGCTTGCCATTTGTTATGCTCTCTCTATCTTTGTTGAGCTACTTGCTAGTCTCTGTTAGCTAGGCTACTCGGCATTACTTTCGGCTCCTTTAAAGTTTGGGTCTTGATATGGATTTCAGTTGTCTTATGGTGCTAGTTGGGTTAGCTTATATACCTTCACTATGTGGTTTCTTTGTTAACCTTTATTGGTCATTATGGTTATAGCCTTTTTTTTTTCTACGGAGCTTGGTTCCCTATATGTTCTTTATGTATAAAATATATGTTTCTCTTTGTTGCCTAGTTAGTTGGTCTATGTATGCATGACCTTGTTATTCTTGGTATTCTTTTGCTTGGGAGACTATTCCCAATTTGTATATGTAACTAAACTTGTTAGTTTTTCAACATAATAGCCTTTGATCTTAATTTATATTTATATTCTGATACAAAAAAAAAAGCATATCTTATTATTTAAAGAGAAATATGAAAAATCCTATAAATCGACAAAATATAAATTTGTCTTCTAAATAATATCCATAAATTAATTCTAGATAATTTTAGAAATAAACTCAATCAAGTCCTTACTTGATTTTTCTAGATTTATAAATATAATTCATGTATTTATTATATTGTAGTTCTTAATTTCTAAAAATATTTTAATCAAGTTGTACTTATTTAAATAATCCTAGTTAAATTTTTAACTAATGATTCTTAATGTGTATGATCGATTAAGTTTCTAACATGTTGGTTGAAATATAAATTTTAATTCTAATTTTAATTAAATAGAAACAAATAAAATAATTAATTTTATTTATTATTAATTAATTTATTTATTTATATTTGAAGATCAAGTGTATCGTCTAACAACGTGTTATTAATATTCAGTAATTGGTTTCTCAGTGTAATTAATATTTTTTCATCAATAATATTCTAATTTAATATTAAAGCATCTATTATGTCTGATATATTAAATCATGTTTGTTCTGTATATAATAGTCATTGATTGTTTGAATAAGATTTGAAACTCTTTTTAAATCTCATTCTATCTTGGCTATGTGTTTCTTAGTAAATAATACTATTTAAGAACAAATACAATATTTTTTCTAATTCACATAGAGTGATGAATCTTTTCTTAACCACTTAAGTATCTTTATATAGTTTACGTTATACCACTTATGTTATATCCAATGTTTGCTCTATAGGTACCTCGACTAAAATAACATGTAATAGAATCAAAACATAACATTCTTGATATAAATTTGCTTAATGATCTTAAATCTAAGGATGACTTACAAAATCGTCTCGTGAGCCTTTCCATATACATAGGTCTTTCCATAACATTCATTGTACATATCTTATGATAAATACCTACATATTAGTTATAGGTATCCTTTATATCTTAATTTATGAATACAATTGTTTTCATAATATGTATCAGTCTTTACGACTCTAATAAATGTTTATTATTTTAAAAAAATATCAATAAAAAATAATTTAGAAATAATATTTCAATATAACAGGAGTCCCATAATTATAATAACTTTATAATTTTTTTTACAAAGTATTTTTGTCTTTTGAACTTTATCTTTACTCTAAATTTATTAATATAATATTATATGAATATTAAAGATAAATTAAGCTTTTATTAATACATATTTATTTGAATATAATAATGTTATATGTAACGAACCAATTAACTATAGGGTATGTTAAACTAACACTTTGACCTTTCAAATTTTCAAAATTCTTTTTTATAAGACAACTTTGTTTTTTCATTGATTTTTTCTTTGTACTTGTTAATGTTTAAATTAAATTAGTTTTTTTTTATTTTTTAATTATATTTTATTTGTCAGGATTGATTTTCTCTCTCTTTTTTTTTTGAAATTGGCCAAATCACGTGAAAAGATATTTTCTGAGAATTTTGGTATTTGTTTTTTATATTTTTCTTATTTTTTAAAATATATATTGAAAATTAGGTTCAAGAATATCATCATAGTAAAGATTACAGTATACTGGGTTTCCTAGGTTGACTTCTACAGAGCTTGGACTCTACTCTGGATTACACCTAATAGTATAATCATCTATAGATAGATACAAACTGTGTTTACAAACTACCCTACTTGCCGTCGAAAATCCACATCTACAGAGCTTGGACTCTACTCTGAAGACTTTGAAGTTGCATTAAAAAGCTTCCCAAGAAATACATCCTTCAGCTTCTCGACTGTGAAATGGCTTCCTTTTTTGTGGGAGTCTCTAGCTACACACTTCCTCAGCTTCGTATTCTCTAACTTCAACACGTCAACTGTTGAACTTAGCTGTCTTATTACTTCTCGTTTCTCTTCATCTTTCTGCAAAAGTAGCTCCTCGTAAATCTTGTTCTCTTCCCCAAGCCCTTCTATTTCTTCCCTCAACTTCATCACTTCAAAATCGTACAAAACACTTGAAAATTCAACTTCTTTCATTCCTTCGTTGACTTTAGTTTCATTCCTTTCTTCTGTCTTCTCTTCATGTTTCTGCAAAATATGATCCTTGCTAATCTTCTTCTCTTCCCTAAGCCTTTCTATTTCTTCCCTCAACTTCATCACTTCGACATTGTACACGACCTTTGAAATGTCAGCTTCTCTCATTCCGTCATTGGCTGGAATTTCTTTCTTTTGTTCTCTCATCTCCTCGTCTTTCTGCAAAAGATAACCCTTGTAAATCCTCTTCTCTACCTCATGTCTTTCTATTTCTTCCTTCAACTTCGTCACTTCAGCATTGTACATGCTACAAACGTCAACATCTTTCTTTCCTTCACGTGTCTCAATTTCTTCCAATTCTTCACCAATTTGATCTTGTTCAGGGTCATCTACTTCAGACTCAGCAGAGTCTTCAGCATGGGTTTCTTTCTTTTCTTCAGGTGTCTCAAGTTCTTCCAATTCTTCATCAAGTTGAATTTGATTTTGTTCAGGGTCATCTACTTCAGACTCAGCAGAGTCTTCAGCATGGGTTTCTTTCTTTTCTTCAGGTGTCTCAAGTTCTTCCAATTCTTCATCAAGTTGAATTTGATTTTGTTCAGGGTCATCTACTTCAGACTCAGCAGAGTCTTCAGCATGGGTTTCTTTGTTTTCTTCAGGTGTCTCAATTTCTTCCAATTCTTCATCAACTTGAATTTGGTCTTGTTCGGGGTCATCTACTTCAGACTCAGCGAAATCCTCAGCGTCGTAAATCTCGGAGTGGCTACCATATGTTTGATGTATCTCCACACTCAATAACTTCTCAGGTCGATGTTTGGTTGAAAATGGCAACCCAAATGTTGCCAGGAGGCGATTTCCAGAGTCAGACTTTAGTTGGTCATATCGCTCAGCTAATGATCGATGTGCCCTGTAAAAATCTTCAACCATGCTAATTAGCTCAGGCCGTTTCTTGTAATACATCTCTGCACGTTGAGCAAAAGAATCAGCATCTGGCTCTATCAGTTTCAGCATTGACTTTGTCCTCTTGTCTAGCTCTGCCAAAACAGAAACGAGATCCTTATACCAAAAAATTTACCATCTCACCAGAAGTACAAATTAAAACATTATTAATGAAGGCAAATCTGGTATATAATAAATTTCAAACACGGGCAGATGGTAAAAGATCTCCGGGATACTCAAAGTCAAAATGCCTAATTCTAGGTATTTATTTAACACAAAATGTTGCATTGCAAGAGATCTTGAACTTGGAAAGTGTAAGCACCTGAGCAATCATCAACCAGCTTACCACAGAGAATTGCAATTGGCAACTAGCTAGTTAAGTTCTATTTATTATAGTACCATCAAAATCTCAGGTTGGTTTAGAAGTAAAGAAAAAGCGAAGGCCAAAGCGGGTAAACGAAAAACATATGAACAGGAAAGGCGAGTCCATGGCCCTACCAACTTCCAATTTTTTTTACGAATCTACATTTTGTGATTCACAAGGGTCGCAACCCCTTTTAACTAACAGTCAACGGGTCCGGCATCATTTTTAGAACCTTAGAAAAGTGATGAAAGTACATCTCAAAGCCATTTCCTCAATCAAAAGACTGAAACTAGTTGTGGGACATTAAGGGGGGCCTGTATTGAGGGACCGTATACCATAATTCCCACTACCAAGCAGTCTCACTCAGACAATCACAAATTAACCTCACATCGTGGTTCCTTCTCAAAATCAGTGCCATGAAGATAACGCACGATCCGTATTAACTTGGAGTTTTACTCCACTTCAACCATAATTCATTCCCAATACCCATCTACCCAATCAGTTCTTTATGGTTGAAGACCCCTCCAACGACTACGCTTTATTTTGTTCAGGATTGTGCCGAATAAGTCATAACATTATCGATTAAATACAACCAGTAAAAGATACACTCTTACAAATATGAAAATAAAATCTATGAAAACCCACTTCGATTAGATTTTGAGCGGAGAAAAGGCTCCGAAGGAAACGAATCACATCAGTGATCCTAATGCTCATATCATATCTCTGGTACTTGTTCTTGTCGTCTCCAATACTCTCTTAAACCTCCAAACTAAAAAATAACTTCGGCTACCAAAACATTAACCTAACATTATATTAGAATCATCCCTTTAATACACAGGTCTAGTAAATCTCGATAATCCTTTCAACTTACACAAAAATAAAAAATAAATAAATTCCTAGGGTTAATAAATAATTGGATCCACCTTCCATGGTGGAATTACCTCTCTCTCTAACCCCGCATGGTCCAAGACATTTCTCAGAATAAGTTGTACATACAACCTTGATTAGTATGGCGATAATTAATGACTATCTCACCTTGTAGTTCTCAAAGAATCCATGGCTGGACCCACCCAAATAGCAACACTTTTCTTGTACCAGGTACAAGAAAAGCCAAAAAGAATTATAATATGGTCACCAATATTTAAAAAAAAAAGAAAACAGAGAGAGGGGGTTGGGGGGGTTTACCAGCGAGAGTAGATTGTAGCCATGGAGATCCACTTGAGGTATAATGACTGTCAAACCACCACCAGTGTGATGTTTCCTTGTTCATCGTCATCTCCACCATTTTCTTTTTCTCCACTTAAATTAAGTCAATATGCCACACAACATAAATAAAAATCAATAGGCTTTTCAGCGGGAAAATCTTAACCTAAGCAATGTGACAGTTTGTGATTTCGACAAATGACAAAATGTGATTAAAAAGACAATTCGATACATTTTCTGGAAGCAAATCACATCAAGTAAACTCCCTCAGTCAAGTGGATGGGGGTAGTTTAGTCATTTCAATTTGTGAGAATAAAGAGGGAAGTTTCAAATTTTGAAAAGGCCAAAATAAGCAGAAATTATTGGAAAACCAAAATAATACATGTACGTGTATCAAAACGTGTAGCCTGTAGGTGCAGCAAAAGAAGATATTTTACTGAATCACCCTTATCCTAACACAAGTGTTTTGTTTCTTTTGAAATGGGAGGGAGTAATATAGAACTAGATATCATAAAGAAATATAGAATAGGAAACAAAGTCCGATATGTTTGTTGATCACATAACACCGAGCGAACAATGGTAAATACATAGATAGAGTCAGAGGATGATGATGATACGAGAGCAATACCTGAGACGAGAGAATGCTCTTCTTCCTCTTCGATCGTATGAATCTCTCCGTCTGTCCTCCGCCCTCTCCTCTTGCAGCAGCAGCAGTGTTTTTACACTGTCTCTCAGAGTAGTTGTTTAAATTAAATCCACCTCCAGTAGTTATTATCGGTGGACTGAACCACTAAGCAGCCTGGCGTGTGTAAGTGTATAAGTGAATTTACGAGATTAACCAACGAACCAGGCTCTCAATCCAAGGACTATTTGGGAACTTGAATGATCTGAATTGGATCTTGTTCGTAGATATATATATACATGGACGTGGACTGGAGCGTATTGAGTGGGGCCGAAAGCAGAACATTGTTTCCAACGGTCGAATTAGTCCAAAATCTAAATCTGCGCTCACGTTATATAATGATAGTTATTTATCCTGTTCTCCCTTACAGATTAGATATTTTTGTTTTTTATTAAAAAAAATTTATATATTTATTTTTTAATGCATTTCTACATCATCCAGCCATCTTTTTATAGATGTAATTGTTAGCACTTTGTGCGTGTCATTTATTGCAGACTTGAGGAGATCGATTATGATAAATTCTTTTTGGAGAACCAAAAAAAAGGGATCTCTCACGTTTTTCTGCGGATTTTCACAAATTAATTAAAAAAATGGTGTTCTGATTATTATTTATTACGGACTTCTACGTACAGTTTAGTTTTCGAACTTTTAAAGTGAAACCAAAATTGAATAATTGGAATCGGTGGACCAGTTTATTGATCAACTAGCTAGTTTCGATCAGTTTGGTTTATCAAGTACAAAAAAAAAAAGATTTTTTTTTTAAATTGTTTCTAACTTTTAATAAACAGGTTCATAATTCATGAGTTCTCCATCGCTTCATGATGGGAGGAAAAAGATGCCCAGGCCTACCCGGCCCTGTGCTGAGCTCATGTTTTCATGCTACTGGTGAGATGTCTCTAGGCGCGTGGAAGTTCAAATAGAAAAGGTTTCATCTTCTAATGTTCCCAGATTGTCATGGCATTCCATATAAAAGGTTGGAAAAAAAAAAACTAGGAATAATAAGAGCAATCGCAAAAGATACCCTAATTGTTGAGTCCAAAACTAGCCACGCCGAGGGTATCCTTTCTAATTTTTCAACTGCATGCAACCTGTATAGAGCTTTGTCGGTTTGAAAGAAGAGAGCAACTAGCACATCTTAAACCATTGAATAAAGAGAGAGCGTCGTGGAAAAGATACCAGAGTAAACATAGAAGTGAAAGTTCAGATCCGAGCATATCCAAATAGAAGTGAAAGTTTAGATCCGAGCATATCCAAAGGATGTTTCTTTATTTTTTTAACCAAGCAGGCATGTCTTCTAGTCATCCTGAGCTAGGATCAGTAGAGACAAATTAGGTGAAAAAAGGTCAATCCAAGCTAGGAGGGCAACAACGGTTGCAACAGCATAACAGAACAGGGTTGGATTTAGGCTTACTTGAAAAGAAGCAAACATAACCTATGCAAATCAGTTCATGTGAGAGTTAGGCAAAGCTGATGAGTTGAGATAAATTAGTGATGTGAAATCGATAGCTCAAAGGGTTAGCAGCCAATTCGGTGCAAACTAAATAGATGCCATGGCTGCCCCAAATATGCAGACGTAGAAAATGATGGAGTTGATATGATTAAGCAATTAAATCTAGGGGAATCTAAAATGTTTTGTCAAAGTCAGTGCCATAAAAAAAAAAAAAAAACATCATCATTAAGGGTACATGTAGAAGTGATTAAGTTATTTGGCAGGAAACAAGAGGAGTGCCTTTGAAAGGAGAATGAATACCTCCTCCATATTCTTGTGAACATGTCATAACAAAGCCAAAGAGTACGTGCGATCAAGAAAATCATAGTGGATGGAGAACAGGTTGGTATTTTTTTAGAGGAATCCATTAACAAAAGGGAATTCATGATCACGGAAGAAAGGAACTTATGCATGGTGGGAAAATCAGAAGGCATAAATGAAAGTGCCATTGACCCGAAAACTTGATCAAAAACCAAGACATGATAGAAAGAAAACAACTAAGGAAAGTACACTACGGGTCACTAGGTGATTAATACTTAAAAGTATATTTTTATCAAGATTTTATATCATTATTTTGCACTTCAAGTATCACTAACTCCTTAATTAAAACATGTTTTATTATAATATATCTAATAATATAAGATGTTTTTAATTTATTATAAATATTCATCTTAATTGCAGGCCTATCATATAAATAAAATGATTGATTGATGAGTTTAAGTACTGAAATTAAAAGGACAAAGAGAGGGCCAAACTTAGAAAAGAAATGCTGGTATAGTGTAAACCGAAACACTGTTTGGTAATTTGGTTATATATAAAGTTATAGATCTCGGATTTAGGCCTACCTTATATGAATGGAAAGATAAGATATAGGTCTAGAACTTTTATGTGGAGGTCTGGTTTTAAAAAGGCCATTTTCAAGTCAAAATTATAGTAACAATGAAGAAGTCCAAATCTGTCCTGCAGCTCAGACACTGTTCAGTTTTCAACTCATATCTTAAGTTCTAGAAGTCCAAATGACCTCATTTTTTTTTCTTCTAGAAACTTGAGACAATTTCCTAAAACTTTTATAGTGCAAGTGGTTTCAATTCCGACGTTACTAATAATATTTTATTCAGACAAGACAAGTGGTTTCAATTCTCGCGTTACTAATAATATTTTATTCAGACAAGAAGATAAGGATTGTCACCAAGTCAAGATGTTGTCACCTACTTATCAATTATTTATCAAACCAATAGTTTCAAATTTTAGCCTACAAAAGGAGACATTTACCATGTATTTAGGCATCTTGGTTTCTAAATCAAAATCATGCTCTGGCTTTCTCTCTTTGTATTGCTTAAGTTTTGCTTTCATTAATATAAAGTTTATGCCTTT
>NW_011500598.1:39604-40415 GCF_000495115.2 Populus euphratica
ACCTTAATGTTTGATACTAACATGTTTTGTATTTGTTATCATGTTCACTTTTAATACTTTGCTTCTTAAATGATTAATCTAGATTTATATCATATAACGCTTGGTACAATAAATATTTGGTACTTTCATAGTCCAACCGTATGGTATAACCTACACCTATGCTATGAAAGGAACTTGATTTGTTGTTAACATAAGTTATAATCATGAATACCTGACAACATTTACAAGTATTAACAATCTTCCATCTCAAAGTTCTCATCAACTTCTTCTTCTTCTTTTATTAATAATAATAAAAATAATATTGTTGTTGTTGTTGTTATTGTTGTTATTTATAATTTATATAATTAACCTCCTTGTGGTTCGACCCCACTCCTGCAAGCTTATTTATTACTTCGACAATCTTGCACTTTGGAGAAGACATCAATCTTTTGGTCATGTCAAGTTTTTGGTGCCGTTGCTGAGGAGGTAGATTCTTGTACAAATTATAGTATTTATTTTATTTTCTCTTTTCACTTTTCTTGTATCTAACTTTGTTTTTGTTTTGTTTTGTTTTGTTTCTTCTTCTTCTTTTGTTTTCTTCTTCTTTTTATTCTATTCCTACACGTGAATGAGAGTGTAGTCACGTACATTAAGTGGTAGACTTTGTAGGGTATCCTCATTGTTTTGAGAAAATCTGATCGAAGAAGATAACCAGTCACTTCATAATAAGAATAATCGTGTTAGAATATTTAGAGATCACATGAATTTCCATAAGAACAAGTGCACCATCATGCATCATTTCCCCCCCTGATGCATCTCATTTTAATTTTAA
>NW_011500598.1:41122-42120 GCF_000495115.2 Populus euphratica
ATACACCTCCTTATGCTTCACCTCCTAGAAGAAATCTTGAGGAAACATTGCATGCATTCATTGAAAAGCAAGAGATAATCAATACTCAACTTGCTCAAAGCATGACAGATTCTAAAGATACTCTTGTAAAATTAACATTTGCTCTCAGTTTTCAAGAGAAAGGTAAGTTTTCATCTCGACCACAACAAAATCCCAAGGGGTAATACAATACAAATGCAAGTAGTTATGGAAGTCAACACATGGATCAAGTCAAATCAGTCATCACTCTTCGTAGTGGTAAGATTATTCAAAAACAAATTCTTGAACCTTTTAAGAAAGATGATGAGTCAATCTCTAAGGGTAAGGAAGGGGTTGAATTTCAACATTGCAAAGAAAAGACTGATTCCCTACCAGCACTTCCTTTTCCTCATGCCATGACCAAATAGGAAGAAATCGAGGATGAAAAAGACATCAAAAATATTGATACAGATTTTTTACCAAGAGTGACAATAGATTCGACATCCGACATCACACCAATCAATTATTACTTTCTTGATGAATATTTATTTTCTCTTAGTTCAATGCTTTGGTTTGCTAAAAATATCAATTTTCTTGCTTTAGGATTTTTGCCAGTTCATTTGGATACACAAGATAAAAGAAAGTTCTTGAATGAAGTGAAGAACTTTTATTGGGATGACCCTTACTTATTCAAATATTGTCCTAATCAAATATTTTAAAAATAGATTCCCAACAATGAGGTAAGTAGTGTCATTAAATTTTGTCACTCTAAGGCATGTGGGGATCATTTCTTAGCAAAAATCTTACAAAGTAGATTTTACTAACCCACCATGTTCAAGGACTCACATGCATTGTGTATAAACATTGACAATAATATAAACTTTGAGCTCAAATCTGGTTTTATACATTTGCTACCAATATTCAATGGTCTTGCATGTGATGATCCTCATACTCATCTCAAGGAGTTCCATATGGTTTGCGTTGGCATGAAACTGAATGGG
>NW_011500598.1:42275-50071 GCF_000495115.2 Populus euphratica
GAAAGAAATATGTGGGATTCGACAATCTTATGGAGATACACTCTCTGAATATCGGGAAAGATTTGAGCAACTCTACATTCAATGTCCTCATCATTAAATACCTGATTAACTACTCATTCAATATTTCTATGAAGGATTGATGCCTATTGACCGTAGTATCATTGATGCTGCAAGTGGACGGGCATTGGTAGATAAGACACCCGAGGTTGCACGCCAATTAATCTCAAATATGGCAGCTAACTCGAAACAGTTTGGCACTCATGGAGACTTCTCAAACAAACAAGTAAATGAGGTCAGTATTTTTAACCTTAAAAATAAAGTTAATGATCTTACTTCTTTTATATGTTATTTGGCTTGTGAAATATACAACAGGTGAAAGTTTGTAGCATATGTTCCTTATAAGGACATACCTCACATATATGCCCAACAATGCAAGAAGATTACATTGAACAGTTTCATGCAGTTGATGGAGGATTCAACGAACAATCCGAGCATAAATATGATCCCTTTTCTAACACATACAATCCTGGATGAAGAGATTACCCAAACATATATTATAGGAACCCACCTCAACAAGGCAATTGACATGACTAAAAGATTGATGTCTTCTCCCAAGTGCAGGAGTGTCGAAGAAATAAATAACCCGGCAAGACCAGAGTCGAACCACAAGGAGGTTAATTATATAAATTATAGATAATAATAATACAACAACAACAACAACAACAACAACAACAACAACAACAACAATAATAATAATAGTAATAACAATAATAATAATAATAATAAAGAAAAAAAAGGAGAAGAAGAAGATGATGATGAGAACTTTGAGATGAAATATTAAGATAAGGATTAAACAATGATAATAACAAATGTCAAGGTTAGAGGTTCCACTAATGGTATGTCAAACAAGTATAGTATAAACTCTTATTATTCAATTGGAAACCATATACAAAGGAGGTTCCAATCAGATTATAGATTGTTAACATGATTACATTAGTCATCTTATTCGATTAAGCTAATACTTGTAAATCTCATCATGCATTCATGATTATAACTTATGTTAACAACAAATCAAGTTCTTTTCATAGCTCAGGTGTCGGTTATACCATACAATATGAACTATAAAAGTGTCAAGCATTTGTTGTACTAAGTGTTATACAACATAAATCAAGATTAATCATTTAATAAGCAAAGTATTAAAGAGTAAACAAGATAACAAATACAAAACATGTTAGTATCAAATATTAAAGTCCATATTAAGTTTACAGTATACTTATTCTTACACCATTAGTGTAACTTTTTTCACCTTGACATAATAAACTTAGCTAGACATAATGAAAGAAAGAAAAATAAATAAACAAAATAAGAACATAAATAAGATAAAAGTTAACTAAGTAAATGAAAGGAAATGAAAGGCATAAACTTGATATTAATGAAAGCAAAGGATAAACATTACAAAAAATACAAAGAGAGAAAGCAAGAGTATGATCTTTATCTGGAAACCAAGATGCCTAAATACATGGCAAATGCCTCCATTTATAGGCCAAAATTGGGAACTATTGATTTGATGACTAATTGATGAGTGGGTGACCAACTCTTGACTTGGTGACAATCCTTATCTTCTCTTGTTTGCCCAAAACGTCATTGATAACGTCAAAATTGGAACCACTTAAAAACATGAAAGTTGTAGGAAATTATCTCATCTTTCTTGTGTAAAAATTCAGCTCATTTGGACTTCTAAAACTCTAGATATGGACCAAACACTAAATAGTGCTCAGGCTGGAAGATAGATTCAGACTTCTTTGTTGTTGCTATAATTTGGACTTGAAAATGGTCTTTTTAAGTCTTGGGCTCCATATGAAAGTTGTAGGCCTATGTCTTACCTTTCCATCCATATAAAGTAGACCTAAATCTGATATCTATAGCTCCAGATATGACCCAATTACCAAATAGTGTTCTGGTTTAGATTGTACCGACATCTCTTTTCTAAGTTTGGCCATCTCTGTCCTTTCAATTTCAGTTCTTAATTCATCAATCAACCTTTAATTTATGTGATAGGCCTGCATTTAAAATGAAAATTTACCATAAATTAAAGGTATCTTATATTATTAGATATATTATTAAAAACATGTTTTAGTTAAGGAGTTATTAATACTTCAAGTGCAAAATGATGATATTAAACCTTGAGAAAAATGCACTTTTAAGTACTAATCACAACCCCCCAACCAGCTTATTACTAGTCCCTAGTAATCAAAACGTTAAAATAGAAAAATACTTTACAAATTCCACAAAGCAAGGTATTCATCATTCAACTTCCATTAATCTATCCAGATAAACAAACTCTTATTAAATTTATATATCTCCTCAATACCTTTTAACAAAATATTAATAAACCTTTCTTTTGTGCTCAATATATCAACACATAATTATGAAGCTTTTCTTGGAAGAAAACAAAATTTTTGTTCTAATATTTAAGGTTAATTTCCTTGAGTTGAGATTATTATTATTTTTTCTTATTTTTTTAATATATATATATACATATAACTTAAGACACCATGCATCTTTAACCCATGTAACGAGCTTTCAGCTAATGACTCCCAGACCAGTTGGTCTTAGGGCATTAGATGTTGAGACACCTCTACGAGCTTAGTAACTCGGGTCGCAAATACTGATACGTAGATAGTGCAATATTTGATTTCCTTAATCTTTTCTCCTTATCCCATATAACAAGCGTTAGGTCAATAACTCCCAAGTTAGTTAACTTTAGGGTATTAGGTGTTAAAACACCCATTCGGGCTTAATTACTTAGGTTAGGGAGGCTACGAAACCAAACTTATCTATACTTTTATTATCATCATTTTTTTTGTGTTTTTTCTTTCTTTTCTTTTTTCTTTTTAAATTATATAGGATCCCTTTCCCTTAGTTGTTACCTTTAACAAAAGAACATAAATAATGTAATAATCCAATGTGCAACCCACAATTATATGTTAAAGTGTGTGTGTGTGTGTAAATTAAGGTTTAAGAATACATGTTTAATGAGTATATGAACAGAATTAAGTGATAACAATGCGAGAGTTTGTAAACTTGAATATTTCAAGAAGTATTATGACAAACCTTATTAAGAATGATTACTAAGATGCATCTCAAGAGTCATAAAAAGATCTCATTTACTCTATCATCATAGTAACAACAATTTTGCACATGTTTTATGAAATAGAAAACACATTTAGTTAATTTTTACTTTTTTTTAGCCACCACCCTCTCCCCCTAACCAAAACAAGACATTGTCCTCAATATTCTAAGGTAGAAAGATAGAATATAGAAGATATCACCTGAAATAACAAACACTAACAAACCTGAAACACACTTAAACAAAAATAAAAAATAACAAAACATAATAATAAAAAAAAGGATAAAAAAAAGTTCACAAATGAAAGCTCAAATCCAATCTAAGCTTTTTACGACTTTCCTTAGATGACCAATTTATGCGACTCATAGAGGGATCAATTACAGGAATGAAAGATTATAGTTGGTCAATCAATTGTTCAGCAGTAGCAGTAGAGATTATGATTTGTCGTGCAGAAGATGTTAGAAATTCCTGTTCCACAGCATGATCAAGAAAAGACAATAACTTATCATAATAACCATTAACATTTAACAAACCTATAGGTTTATGGTGAATGTGCAGTTGAGCCCAAGAGGAAATATGAAAGATCTCTTCCAATGTGCCTAGACCACTTAGTAAGGCAATGAAGGCATCAACATGGTTAAACATTGCATTCATTCGAGTAGACATTGTGGAGACCTATAGTTCCTCTCCAATTATTTTTCCAATGATGTCCCCTTGTGCTAAAGTTTCAAGAACAACCCCTAAAACTTGACTACCTCCTAAAAATACAGCTATTGGCACACCTCCCATTAACCCAAGACTGCCTCCCCCATACACTAAATGAATCTTTCTCTCAGCTAGCACCTGACCAAGATGATTTACTGATTCTAAAAACTCCTTTTCTTTCCCAAGACTAGATCCATCAAAAACATAAATATTTCTTATCTGATGACCTGAGGAACTTGCCATTTCTACACATTTCTATTTTTGTTGAATGTATGGGTTGAGTAGAAATAAAAGGAAGGAAGAGAGGATTTTATAGATGAGAAATTGAAAAGGCAATCATACCACCTATATATAGGCTAGCTGGAGTCTCTCTCTCTCTCTCTCTCATACACACACACACACACACACACACACACATTCTCTTTATTTATTTAAAAAAAAATGTGTATGTATAGGTGGTTGTGATTATGGCTCACATCTTCCCTTGGTTTTACGTCCAAGAACGGCTTAAAGGCCCTCTATGGGTCGGGGATAGGCTTCCCATCCAGTTTTCTTAAAAAACAGGCAAAAATGATCTTTTTTAGTCAGATTCCCAAGATTATGTCAAGCATGTTCTTTATAAAAATGGATTCATAAGTCATAAATTGCACGATGCTTATCTCGACTATGATGAGACTTAAAAGTCAGTAGAAGATTATCTAAAGACTCTTTATGTTTTGAAATAAATCCCACCTTTTGACAATTTTCACTAGTTTTGCGGGATGCATGTGATTCCTTGAATATGGTGCGCCAGTAAAATCTGCTTTGTAAGATTTCTACAGTCCTTTTTTTTTACGAGAAATGATCCTCATGTGCCTTATAGTGACAAAACTTAATGAAATTACTTACCTCATTGTCGGGAATGCATTTTTGAAATATTTAATCAGGACAATAATTGAATAAGTAAGGGTCATCCCAATAAAAATTTTACATGTTGCTCAAAAATTTTCTTTTGTCTTCGGTACTCTAGTGAGCTGGCAAAAATCCTGAAACAAGAAAATTGATATTTTTATCATACCAAGGCATTGGACTAAGAGAAATTAAGGATTCGTTAGGAAAGTAATCATCGATTGGTGTGATGTTAGATGTCGAATTTATTGTCACTTTTGACAAAAGATTTGCATCAACATTTTCAGTGCGTTTTTCATCTGTGATTTCTTTCTAAGAATAAATCATTTGTAAATCTTCAAATTCATCCAACTCATTTTTACTTAAAGTAGATTCAAGTTGATCATAAACTAATTCATCAACATGATCTACTTCTTGTATATCATTATCATCTCTAGGTTGCTTGCAAATGTTGAAAATATTTATCTCCATTGTCATGTTTCCAAATGATAGCTTCATCAGTTCATTCCTACAATTAATCAATGCGTTAGAAGTTGCAAGAAATGGACGTCCTAAAATATTAGGAAATGAATTACATGCTTCAACAGGTTTTGTGTCCAAGACAATAAAATCTACAAGATAAATGAATTTATCGACTTCTACTAACACATCTTCAACTATTCCTTTAGGCACTTTTACAGATCTATCGGCAAGTAAAAGAGTTACAGAAGTTGGTTTTAACTGAAAAACTGAATATGGAAGTAAATTCACACTGGCTCGAAGATCAAGTAAGGCTCTTTCTTGGCTAAAAAGACTTTCTTTTTCACATTCAGTTTCCTCTTCACAGTGCATAGATCTTTCAAAAATTTAGCATAGGAAGGAACCTGTGTACTCCAATAAAGCAAGAAATTGTAGGACAACCAGGGTCTTTATATTTCAAAGCATTATTGTTCTGAAGAATGACACTTACTTGTTTGGCTAAAAAGACTTTCTTTTTCACATTCAGTTTCCTCTTCGCAATGCATAGATCTTTCAAAAATTTAGCATAGGAAGTAACCTATTTAATAGCATCCAACAAAGGTATATTGATCCTTACCTGTTTGAAAGTTTCAAAAATCTCAGAGTTGTGATTGACTTTCTTTTGTTTGGTCATGGCTTGAGGAAATGGAATTATTGGTGGGGAATCAGTAGTTTCTTTGCAATTTTTAGATTCAACCCCTTCGTTACCCTCAGATATTGACTCATCATCTTTCTCACTAGGTTCAAGAGTGGGTTTTTCAATAACCTTACCACTGCGAAGAGTAATGAATGATTTGACTTGATCCATGTGTTGACTTCCGGAACTACTTGCATTTGCATTGTATTGCCCCTTAGGATTTTGTTGTGGTTGAGGTGAAAACTTACCTTTCTCTTGGAAACTAAGAGCAAATGTCAATTTTGCAAGAGTATCCTTAAAATCTGTCATGTTTTGAGCAAGTTGAGTATTGATTGTCTCTTGATTTTCAATGAATGCATGCAATGTTTCCTCAAGATTTCTTCTAGGAGGTGGAGCATAAGGAGGAGCATATCCATGAGAATTTTGGAAATTATGGTGTGCTTGAAACAGTGGTTGTGAAGTTTGTGCATTGTTGTTATCACTTTTCCAACTGAAATTTGGGTGATTTTTCCAACCAGGGTTGTATGTTTATGAGTATGGGTTGTGGTTGACCATTTGGAAACTTTTTAAAGCATGGGCTTGTTTATGGAGACATTCCTGAAAAGAAGGCAAGGTTGGACAGTTATTGATTGAGTGTTCATGTATTTCACATATGTGATACACAATGTTTTCAATGGATTTTAATTGACCACTCCTTTTTCAATTGTAGTGGCTCGACTTTTCTAGTTAAAGATGCAAACTTGGCTTGGAGGTTATGATCTTCCCTAAGGTTGTACATACCTTCGCTAGATGTATGAAGTTGAGTTTTACTCGGTGCCTCATAAGTACCCGGGGTGTCCCAATTTTGAGCATTTTCAGCTAACAAGTCTAAGTACTCCATTACTTCATCAGGGTCTTTATCTTCAAAAGTTCCATTGCACATCAATTCAACTATTTGCCTATCCCTAGGTGTTAACCCTTCATAAAAATGTGAAACCAATCTCCATGTTTCAAAACCATGATGAGGGCAAGTAGTTAGCAAGTCTCGATACCTATCCCAACATTGGTAAAATGTTTCTCCTGGTTTTTAAGTGAAAGTGGTGATTTGTCTTTTGAAAGAGTTTGTTCTATAAGATGGGAAAAACTTCTTTAAAAATTGTTGTTGCATTTCATCCCAAGCACGAATGGATCCTGGTCTTAAATTTTGTAGCCATGTTTTAGCTTTATCTTTTAATGAAAAAGGAAAAAGCTTTAATCTGATGGTGTTCATGCTACAATTTAAATTATTATATGTGTTGCAGACCTCCTCAAATTCCCTTAAATGCAAGTATGGATTTTCCAATTCTAAACCATGAAAAGAAGGTAAAAGTTGAATAATACCTGGTTTAAAATTAAAATGAGATGCATCAGGAGGAAAAACTATGCATGATGGTGCACTTGTTCTTGTGGGATTCATGTGGTCTCTAAGTGTTCTAGCACGGTTATTCTCATTATTCTCATTATGAAGTGATTGATTATCTTCTTCGGCCATATTTTCTGAAAATGATGAGGATACCCTACAAAGTCTACCACTTGATGTACGTGACCACACTCTCATGCACGTGTAGGAATAAAATAAAAAGAAGAACAAGAAAGCAAAAGAAGAAGGAAGAAAACAAAATAAGGAGAAACAAAATAAAAGAGACAAAGTTATATACAAGAAAAGTGAAAAGAGAAAATAAAATAAATACTATAATTTATACAAGAACTTACCTCCCCGGCAACGGCGCCAAAAACTTGACACGACTAAAAGATTGATGTCTTCTCCCAAGTGCAGGAGTGTCGAAGTAATAAATAACCCGGCAAGACCGGGGTCGAACCACAGGGAGGTTAATTGTACAAATTATAAACAACAATTATAAAACAACAATAACAACAACAACAATAGTAATAATAATAATAATAATAATAATAATAATA
>NW_011500598.1:50523-119597 GCF_000495115.2 Populus euphratica
ATGTTAGTATTAAACATTAAAGTCCATATTAAGTTTACATTATACTTATTCTTACACCATTAGTGTAACCTTTTCACCTTGACATAATAAACTTAGCTAGATATAATGAAAGAAAGAAAAATAAATAAACAAAATAAGAACATAAATAAGATAAAAGTTAACTAAGTAGAGGAAAGGAGTTGAAAGGTATAAACTTGATATTAATGAAAACAAAACTTAAGTATTACAAAAATACAAAGAGAGAAAGCAAGAGTATGATCTTAATCTAGAGACCAATATGCCTAAATGCATGGCAAATGCCTCCTTTTATAGGCCAAAATTAGGAACTATTGATTTGATGACTAATTGATAAGTGGCTAGCCAACTCTTGACTTGGTGACAATCCTTATCTTCTCTTATCTGCCCAAAATGCCATCGATAAAATCAAAATTGGAACCACTTGAACATGAAAGTTGTAGGAAATTGTCTCAGGTTTCCAGAAAAAAAATAAAGGTCATTTGTACTTCTAGAACTCTAGATATAGGTCAAACACTAAACAGTGTTCGGTCTGCAGGACAGATTCAGATTTTTTTGTTATTGCTACAATTTGAACTTGAAAATGGTCTTTTTAAATCTTGGGCTCCATATAAAAGTTATAGGCCTATGTCTTACCTTTCCATTCATATAAAGTAGACTTAAATCCAAGATCTACAGCTCTAGATATGACCTAATTACCGAACAATATTCCGGTTTGGACTACACCAACATCTCTTTTCTAAGTATGGCCATCTTTTTATCCTTTCAATTTCAGTTCTTAAACTCATCAATCAATCCTTTCATTTATGTGATAGACCTGCATTTAAAATGAATATTTATCACAAATTAAAGGTATCTTATATTATTAGATATGTTATTATAAAACATGATTTAGTTAAGGAGTTATTGATACTTCAAGTGCAAAATGATGATATAAAATCTTGATAAAAATACATTTTTAAATACTAATCGAAGCTGCATTGAGTGAAGAATATAAAGATCTTTTGTATTATTGATGTATTAATATTAATGTTGCCTTGATGTATACAACTTTTAAAACATGTTGTATTGTTGATTTTTTACTATTAATGTTGTCTTGATGTTAATGTTAACGTTTTCTTGGTGTTAATATTTTTTTAATATTAATGCAATATTTATATCTAAATTTATTCTATATATTAATATCATTTATTTGACATAAACATTACAATAGATATAGACATAGCATTTCACATACTAAATTAGCTATCACCATCAACTTTATATTTGTAATGCTAACCTTCATCAACTTCATACTTGCAAAGCTAACCTCCATATAGATATAAACATAGCATTTCACATACTAAATTAGCTACCACCATCAACTTTATATTTGTAACGCTAACTTTTATCAACTTCATACTTGCAAAGCTAACCTCCACATTATGATTCTTGGCCTAGACTTGACATGACTTATATTTCATTCTCTTTATTTTATTTAGTATAAGCTTAATATCATTAATATATATAAACTTTTTTGTAATTAATTCAATTTCATTTATAAGTTTGCACCTCTGCCAATGAAAGTTGTCACACAACATATCATCACATACGTAAAATAACTTGTTTTTACTAGCTCAACTTTAATATTTTAATAGCTATTTTTTCCTATATTTCATGTATTTTTAATTTTTGAACTTCAATTGATTGTAGCTATTACAACTTTATATGCCATTACTAATTTACATAAATGAACTCATGTTGTGAATTTATAAAGATTTTTTTTTATTATAAGAATAAATGGATGATGAGAAGAAGAGGTGTTATTTTAATTAGAATATTTATATGCTTTTATATGAATGAATTTGCAAGTTTTAATAGCTAAAATATATATTTTGATAAGAAGAAAGGTGCCTTTTAATTGGGTTAAGATATATATAAGGCATTAACAATTACTTTTTCATAAGAAAAAGAAAAAGAAAAGGAAGTAGTTTCAATAACAACTGTTATCAAACATTTAGATAATGGAAACTTTTTTGCATTAGGAGTTCTTTAATCTTTAAAATAAAAAAATGATATATAATAAAAAATTTATATTAATTTTTTTTTATTAAAAGTGTTATATACATACAAATTTCATAAATTTTTTATAATTTATAAAATAACATAGGAAAGTGTAAAACGGAGTAAAACTTTCCTAAAAATTTTTTAAAAAAACATAATTATAATGTATTTTTAATTAAAAAGTATTTTTTTAAATAACTTCAAATCACATTATCAATTAAATAGTATATGTTTAGTATTGTAATGTAAGTTATTTTTTAAAAGTTTTTAGTTTAAAAATGCATAAAAAAAATTAAGATTTTTTTATTTTGATAACAGCATATTAAAACCACAAAAATACTAAAAAATAATAATTTAATATTTTTTAAGTTAAATATATTTTTAAAATGAATCTAAATACAATTTCAAACACAAAAATGTATTTAAAGATAAAGGTTTCTTGTAAAAAAATAATTTACTAATAATTTTTAATTTTTAATATTCATATATTAAAATTTTACTAATAATTTTTTATTTTTAATATTCATATATTAAAAATAAAAAATACTAAAAATTTCAGTTTAATTTTTTAAAATTAAATATACTTTTAAAAATTCCCATAAAACAAATCGTGTCTAAATCTCGATAATCCAAAACATCGATTGGGGCTTCATTTAAAGAAAACAATTTTTTTATGTTCTAAAAAGAAGTGGCCTTTGTTTTTCTCTCTTTACTGTCTGTGTGGAGAGCTGTTTTCTTGGAAGATGAACTTTTGTCTGTGCATAGAAGAAAAGAAAATCCATCCATGCACACAACCTCTCTCCTTCTCTCTCTCATTTGCGTCATCATCAAACCCTACATTTTCACTGTCCCCTTTCTTCTCTCTCTCTCTATATTTCAAGTTTTTTCCTTTATATTTTATACTGTCTTTAACATTACTATGCCTTGGTTCTTTCATGTTCTTGAGCAGCGATCTTGTGCCCCAAAACAGCTACATTTCTCCTTCTCTTGAACCCCCCACCGTCACCGGATGATAATAGGTAGACTAGAAAAGGTTTTCAACTTTTGCTTCTGCTTAGGGCTCAGGCTGCTTTAGTATTTCTGTTACTTCTTCTTTCAACTAAAAATTCCTTTCTTTGGAGGTTTATTCTAATTCTTTTGTAAAACGTTTTCTTGGGTATAACCCAGATTGGAATCATTAATCGTCATTTTGAGAGCCTAATTTCCTCTTTAAACACCGAGAGGTTTTGGAGACATTTCGTTTGCCTTTTCCATTTAGGGTTTGTTTCTCAATTTCCTTTGTCAAGAACATGGCTCTCCCACAAAATTACTCATTCCACTGCTTCATTGTTGAATTCATAAGATACCCATTTCAATATTTCCACCATAATTTGCGGGGATGCAATTTGTAGGCCCGTATTAATTTTTTCTCTTTGGACCTCTTGCAAATATTAAGCGTGCGGTTCAAAATTTGCTCTCTTTAGCTCTCTGTTTGCTCATATGAAACATGGGTTGTGTTAATGGCAAGTGTTGTAGCAGGTACCCATCGTCAACAGATAGTGATTCAGGGGGATACGGTGAAATGGGTTCATGTAGGAATGCTACCAACAAGCATATACTTACACAAAGATCACTAGAGATTGTTCCTGTCCCTTCACAAAACTATGAATTGCAGTATTCTGTCTTAACACAGAGAGGTTACTATCCTGACTCGCCAGATAAGGAAAACCAGGATAGTTTCTGCATTAGAACCCAAATTCAAGGTAACCCAAATGTACATTTCTTTGGGGTGTTTGATGGGCATGGTCATTTTGGTACTGAATGTTCCAGGTTTGTTAAGAATAGGTTAGCTGAGATATTAGCAAATGATCCCACGTTGTTGGATGACCCTGTTAAAGCTTATAATTCAGCATTCTTAATGACAAACTATGAGTTACATAGTAGTGAGATTGATGATTCAATGAGTGGTACAACAGCAATAACAGTTCTTGTTATTGGAGATGCAATTTATGTTGCTAATGTAGGTGATTCGAGAGCAGTGATTGCTGTTAAGAATGGGAATAGGATTGTAGCAGAGAATTTGTCTAGTGATCAAACACCGTTTAGGAAAGACGAGTATGAAAGAGTTAAGCTTTGTGGTGCTAGGGTACTGAGTGTTGATCAAGTGGAAGGACTTAAGGATCCAGATATACAAGCGTGGGGTGATGAGGAAAGTCAAGGGGGTGATCCTCCAAGATTGTGGGTGCAAAACGGGATGTATCCAGGAACAGCATTTACAAGGAGTGTAGGGGATAGTACAGCTGAGAAAATTGGTGTTATTTCTGTTCCAGAGGTGTCTATGGTTCGCCTTACTCCTAATCATTTGTTTTTTGTTGTTGCGAGTGATGGAGTTTTTGAGTTCCTTTCCAGCCAAACTGTTGTAGATATGGTATGGCATTATGACCCCTTTGTATTTCTCTTTTCCATGTGTTGCATTTATGATTTAGTGGTTACTTTTTGATTGCCTTTGTATAGTTAGGCCTCTGATTGCTCGCTGCTTTTGGTTGTCTGGTAATAACGATAGGTTTGTTTTTTCATGAAAGTTCATAATTGCATGGAAAGAAGAAGTGCAATGTAAACGAAGGTGTACATATATTTATGTCAGTATTAACTATCAAGTTTGATTTGCAGCCAGACTTTCTGATTTGATTTAGGAAAGAGTGCCTTCGTATCAAAGAAATTAATCAAAATAGACTAAACGAATCTGCCTTTTTTTATTTTCATTAAAATTCATTGAAATACAGTCATGAAAATAGCATTTCTTCACAAGTTTTTTCTCAGAACTATTGATAGACATGTGTTTGGAATTGCCCCTCACTGCAGTGCCAAATAAGGGTTGATTGGCCTAGTTTATCAAACCATGCCATCATGTGTTGCTATAGATGAATTATTAGTAACATTTCTAAGTTGCTCGTGGGTAAATTTAATCTACTAGAATGTTCTTTTCCACTAGAAATTGCAAAGCAGTTATATTGAGACATGGTTAGACACTTGATTGGAGCTGAAAATTACTGTATTTATTTAATAACTTCTTGAAATGATAAAGAAGCATGTGGATGTTAACTGCATGTTCTACTAAAATGTGTAATCTTCTTAAAAATGAGCTGTATTCATTTTTATTTTTTTCCTTTCATTGAAATTAAATTCAGCAACGGAGAAATGATTTCTTGATAAGGTAAAAGCATAGCTATTGCTAAGTTTGAGAATTTTTAAAACAAGCAACCAAAATTTAATTAATTGTTATATAAAATTCTATTGCAAGTAACTGGACTTAATGTGATGTTCTTTGTTGTGAAAGTGAAAAAATAGCATGCCACTTGCTGTAAGCCACTGGGGGTGGTATGTGCCTGTATGTTGATTCACTATCATCTTTTGGCATAAATTTGATGTCCACTGAAATCATGTCAAAAATCAATTCATACCATTGAAAAAAGAGGGGGGATTTATGGGATTCCATCAGAGTTTTGAAGATCATCACTTTCTTCCATGAGGGAATTCTATTCAAGTTGTTTGTGGACATTTTTATCTCTGTTTTTCGTTCCTCTCATTTCTGTTGTTCCTCTCCTTAGTAATTTTACAGTCTTTCTATTGATAGGTGGCAAGATACACAGATTCCCGAGATGCTTGTGCAGCCATTGCTGGGGAGTCATACAAAATATGGTTGGAACATGAAAACAGGACAGATGATATTACGATCATTATTGTTCACATCAAGGGCTTATCTAATGTGAGTGTGATTAGAAAAAAAAAAAACAATCCTCTGGCTTTGCAGTTTTCAATGCATACATCTTTTTCCAATGCTCTAGGTCGAATCTCATGTTTTCATTTTATATTAATCTCTATTAGTGTTAGTGTTGGTATTTTGTACTTGAGAGATTTGTCTTTATATTGGAAACATTCAGTTTTGAAGAATAAGCTCTGTACCACCTGAAAATGCAACTTATTGTGTTTGGGGTGTACTGTTGATGTGTTTGGGTTAAGATTTAATAATTGGTGCTGTGCTTGTCTTTTGGTAAATTTAAACAAATAAGCCTTGGAATCTTGGTAATGTTATATCTGGGCCTCTCATAGATCTCAAAGTTGCAGTTGAATTATTTTTACAAGGCACCTGTCACTGGCTGATGATTTCCTGATCTCTATTCTTATCGATACAGTCAGGTTCTGGTGACACAGATGGAACCACTGGAGCTAATAGGAATCCCACAAGTTCAAGGACAGGAAGAGGATCTTCTGACAGCTCTGCTGCCTCTGGATCAGAAATATACCGTTCAATAAGAAGTGAATTCACAGATCTGCAACTTTCCATGAATCGAAGCCCGGCTATTGTTGTTCCATCTCCATCTCAGCCCTGGGAATTGGTGGGTCTCCTGATCAGCTTATGCTATTGAGTCGTATCTATATTATTGACTTGGTGATGTTTCTTTGTTTACAATAATAATCCAATCAAATTGCTTCCAAAAAGCGGCTTCACATTCATTTCATTTTTATGTAGTTTTATTTGTTTCATACATTCGATGCAGTGCATGTTTCCTCTTTTGCCTCAAATTTGGTTTTAAAGAATCTATTCCCTTGAAGTCTCAATAATCTTTCTTTTGGCTTGTGTAGGATGGGGGTTAGTGGCGCCTTCTGCCAAAATTGAAGGCAACTTTTTCTGCATGCTCAAAGATCTCCAGGCTGCAAGCTATTGCTAATGTTACTAAAACACTGTTACTAATTACACACGACTTTGCGAGGTAAAAAATACTCTCCACTTTTTTGTAGCTTTGCCCCCGGTAATCCAAGCTTAAAGGGAGTTGGAAATACAAGATTCCGGGATGTTCAGAACTGATAACTCGTCTCAAGAAAGCAAAAATTTCATTAGGTTTCTGGCTTGTTTTCTGGATGTCAGTGGTAAACTCAACGCCTCAACCTCCTGCAATTTTGATTTTCTGGATGTCAATTGTAACCCACACCTACTCGATATCTCTGTGAACAGTAGACTTATAAAGATAATGAAGTAAATTGTATAATGCACTTACTCCATGATGTCTTTATCGTTATTGCATCTACTGTGTGTTTGATTCGTATGGTTCATGCTGACATGCAATAAACAGATCCGGTGAAATCTTGTTCTCAACAGACATCGGTCAATTATTTGAATGATTTAATGTTGTCACTGTGTTGAAGGTCCTGCAATGACATTGGATTAGCTGCAGATCCATTAATGTTCCGAGGTAAGGGGTTGTTTTCGTAGGGTTTGACCTCGTGCTTGTGTCATTGTTTCTTCAGTAAGTGACAAGGGTTTGAAGCCCATATTGGTCCCCGCGCCTTAACCTTTTGGAGAAAGAATGGATTGATGTTGGCATGCCATTGCTGGAGCTTGAGGTAGTGGGTGGCAACGAATCACTTGATGGCAACTTGTTCTTAATTGTGCATGATTGTGCATGCCTGGTTTATCGGTTGAGCTAACAAATCACAATAACGTAGGAAAAAGAAAATGAAAGGTAATTTTGCCATCTGATGGTCCCTGGCAATCCAGGAACAAAAGTGGCGGAGAGTGGACGGGGTTTTCAGATTTAAAACTGACATTGGTGAGGAAAGAATGAGCCAAAAAGAAACGAAGTCCAAATCCAAAATGGCAAAACAGAACTCTTGCATAAGTAGCTGGAAGAGTTTAAATAACAAAAAGGCGTTTGTCGTGATAGAAAATGAAAGGTGAGTTACTAAATGTTAGTCTTGTATTTAGAACAAGTTCAAATATTGCAAAACCTTTCTTTTTTCCTGTCAAAGAGGAAAACAACACATATCGTCACAAGTGCAATTGAGCAGTTAAACAGAGCTCTTCACTACTATCTACTACTATCTTTCACAAATACACGGCAATTCGCAAGTATAGTACAGAACTAGGGATACAAGACCCTCCCCTCCTTTTAAAATCAAGGATATGTTCAGGGAAACCAAATTCGTTGCCTAATATCAGAAATAAACGGAAAGCTTCTCACCTATTGAATTTTGCACTACGTTACACTGCTCCAACAACTTGCTTAATTTGTCAGCTTCTTTGGTTACTTTCCTGGAAAACACAACCTCAGCACTACCAGTAGTGTTTAATTGATTACTTACAGGATCAATGTTCTCTGTCTCACACAAATTGCCATTTTGTGCTGAAGTTCTTTGGTTATCCACCAAGTCACTCGTGTTAGTGTCCTTACAAACATCACCATTTGAAATTGTCCTTGGTAGAGGCTGAAAAGTTTGTGTGTGTCCTTGATACCTTCCTGACATAAAGAGGCTGCAGCCAGCATCAATTACTTCATCAAGGGTAGGTTCAATTAGATAAGGTAAAGATCTCCCTCCTTCAAGCTGCAGCTCATAGGGAATTCTTGAAGCTGCATCAACATCATGACATCTTAAAATGAAGGCTGACGAGAAAGCTCCACTGGATAAACTCGTTAATCGCCAATTAAAAATCCGTCTAAAAATCATAATCCACTTGGGAACTATATAGTAGCTTGAGTCATGAAGCTCAAGTCGAGCACTTCTTTGTAGCATTACATATGCCTCTTTTGAAGCTAAAAGAATACCCATCATCCCACTTAACTCAGTCAGGTATGTCACAAAGCAATTCTCAAGCTGAGATCTCAGGTCTTCAATCTCATTGAACGTATTTGCACCTTTATTCAACCAAGGTATGGTATCAGGAAAATTAGGAAGTTTACAGTCCCTTATTGCACTTAAAAAGGGTTCAATTCTTTCTGCCAAGCTCCAACCTATGCTTGGCAAGTACCAGTTCATCACCAATAGCTCATCGCAGCAATTCTCCAGCAAGGCAATCTCAGGACAAGGCCAATTGGTAGGATTTGATTTGGCAGCAGCAGCAATTTCTCCCAGAGACCAATCCAAGGCTTCATTGAAGGCTGAGATACAATGGTTTGGACTTACCTCATTATCCCTCATGTTTTCAAGGACATCCAACAAAGGATTTAAATGGGTTAGAACCAAATCCCGTGTTTTTACACAGTGAACATCAGGTTGTCTTGGTGATTCATTTGCCAACCACCGTAGTCCTTCCCTTAATCGCATGTCACTGAAAAATCCATCCCACATTTCCACTTGTTTGTCTTCAGTAAGGAAAACAATTGAAAAACTACTAATCTGTGATTTGTCAATATCCAGAAGGCCCAGTTCATTGACTATAATAGAAGAAAGATCCGCATCCTCTTCATAATTTGAACCACTTAAGACAAGAAGGGGCAATTTGGAACCGGAAGGGATGTATGCTAGAAGTTTACGAAGTTGGATTTTTTGAATATTCCATGGGATGCTTTCAGATACAAGGAAGATAACCGCACTTGCTCCATCTACTTCTCCATCTACTTTCTCATTCAAATTGTCAAATTTAAAATCCTTAACAACTGCCAGGCAGCAGTTTACGTGATTACCAGATTGACTTGGAAGCCATTTTCTCCATATTGCCAGGCCAGGAGATGAAATAAGCAGATCACAATCATCATTATCTTTTGCAGAAGGCATGAGCTTTGAAAACACCCATGAGTCAGCTGCCCCTTGCATAACCTGGCATCTCTGCCCAAGTCTGTCTCCCTGGTTGTTGATCTGAGAACATAAAATAATTTTCCAGCAGAGACATTTGGCATCTGGGTATCTTCTGATAAGAACATCTGCGATCTCATCTGAAACATTCAGCCTTGACCATGATTGTTCATGTTTTTCATACCTCTCCCTCATGACATGATTGATGTCAAATACAGTAGCAGTGATAGATTGCTACATTGGAAGAAAAGGAGAGTAAAAAAAAAATAGAAATCACCCAAAAGAGATTGCTTGCAGGTGATAAACCATTAAACAGGATAATAGAGGGAAAGTTTTCTGACTATATTATTGAATAAATCGCCATAAAGAAATTCAATTTGAGATGCATAAAAGGAAGTGGTATATAAAAATGAAATATATGAAATGAAAAACTCACATCTCTGGCCTGTCGAATTGGTGGTCCCAATGACAACGAACTTAGTGCAGCATTTGCTGCCATTTGCCTTTGCTCACGCAACTCCCTTCGCTTTAAAGATCGCCGCCTCCATAACCTGGTTGGAGACAAATGCAACAACAGTAAGAATGCAGTGGACAAACCCCAAAATTACAGCTAAACAGCTGAACATGTGACCGACCTTAGAATCAACTTAAGTTTTGCCTGAGCAATTTCTTCATCTTCATTACTTTCCATAACCTCATCATTTTCACTTGCTTGATTTATATCAAAAGGTTCTTCATCTCTTGATTCATTAATAGCCACAATCTGGGAAGTTGAGTTCTCCCAGTTATAACCATATTTTTCACTCGGGGATCTCTCTAGCAAACCTGTTCTTGACATAATTGGTAACGACATTTCTTCCATGCTAGAAGGCATCTTTCTCTTAGGAGAGACTATGAAAAGAGCATCGTGGTTTGGCTTCTCCACAATTCCAAGCTTAGCTGGCAGAGCTTCAGGGGAGCTATGAGCCCAGGATTCACCCCATGGAAAGATATAGGCACTAGCTCCCTGATGATCATCTTGACTCATTTGGTTAACCAAAGGCTCTTCGTTCATTGGATCCACCTGTGCTCCAATACTTGGGGATGCAACAACTTCAAAGTCAGGAATTTCTTCATCAATTTCACTGGCAAAACTCTTTGCATCCACAAAAGCAGAAGGAACAGCCTTTGTTTCACGCTTGTAGATCATAAGAGGCTGTATCTCTTTAGCTGCTGCATCAGGCAATGTTACCCTCTGAGAAGGTGGTGAAACATCATCAACAATCCTTTTTGATTTTTTCATATGAACAAGGTTTGAGCACTTGATTGGGTAATCCTTGTCAGCATTGAGAAACAGGCCATCCTTCACCATATATGGTTCTTCAAATTCCCTTATGGCAAAGCCATGATACTCCAGAAGTTTTTCTACTTCCTGATTCCAATCATCCAAGTACAAATGGAAGACAGATAGGATCTTCATGTGCAAAGAATAAACAAAAGAAAGTAACTCTCATCAAGTGAAGGAAAAAAGATACCTCCATTGCAAGCCACTTGGCAATAAGGCCAACAGGGAGACCTTGGTTATTTTGTAGACCAGAATGCAAAGAAGCAAGTGCCTGGGTTCGTAACTGACCAAAAAAACATAACACATGAGACAACATTATGAAAAAACACATCCGTGTTATGTGCAATCATGCTCATGCAAATGAATCTGAAATTCAAGCAGTATAAGAGGTGAATGCTTTTATTAACACCCAAACGACACTTAAATGACCAACCCTATGCAAGTGTTATCCTCTTGAGAGTCATCTCATGAAGGTTATAGGTAATCAATCGATTATAGCAGTTAGACTTAGATAAAGTGTGTTTTTTTGCATTCAGAAAGTGCTTTTGAAAAAAATTTAATTTTTGCTTTGCTTCAAATTATTATTATTATTATTATTATTATTATTATTATTATTATTATTATTTTGGATCATTTTGATGTGCTAATATCAAAAATGAATTTTAAAAAATGGAAAAAAATTATTTTGATGTATTTTCAAGCAAGAAACACTTTGAACAACAACTGATACCACAATCCCAAACACTATCGTAAACTAATATCTCAACATATTTTCTTCCTAGGAAATCTGGGTTTTTTTTTTCTCCCTTTTTCAGGAAGAAAACAAATAATGGGAACAAATAAAGAATACAAACAAGTGACATTTGGCAATAAGGAAAATGAGCACATTGAGCATAAGTCTCATGAATTAGCAACAATTTATTTGAAAAGAAAAGATTTTAAAATATGTACACATGTTTAAGTACATTGACAAAGCCAGCACTTACATCCAAATATACGAGTAGTTAACTCTACAGCACAACAGAACAGGAAAGATTGGTGTGTGTTATGTTAAAAACTAAATACCCTGTGGCTTATAAACAGATTTGCATTATGCAGTCAAGAAAGCCAATGTAAATCTCTACTCTTATGCGAAAACAAAAGGGAAAAAAAAAAGAAGCAACAATGACTTGTACCTTTGCAAAGTGAGCATGCATTAAGCATGCTTGAAGGTAACTTGCTTTCCTTGCAAGCCGAAAAAAGGCAATAAAGTTACCTGTTCTACAAGCCCTGGAGAAGCAAACTGATCCACTTATCAGAAGTATAATTCTTTAACCTAAAAACTAAATCAAGGGGAACTAACTACCTTGCTACATTACGAGCAAAAAGCACTTCTGGGGTTTGCCTTATCTCTGGTGTCATCTTTGCAAGATCCAGTGAGAGTTCTGCAGGTTCAACCTAGCAGAAATTGCTTATTTTCACAGAGAAGTCTATATAAATCTGTAAAACCAAGTCACCACTGCAGATGACTTACTTTATATCCAGGATGCTTATCTAGTTTGAGAAGTGCATAATAACCACGAAATTCTTTTTCTGTTGGCACATTAATCCCTTTCTTCCGGTGGTCATCATACATTTGAAAAAGTTCAACTGAAGTTTTGTTCATCTGTTCAATGTTAAGGTGCGCATCAAATCCCTCAATTGACCCCTCTCCTGTTTTGTATTTGCATAACTCATGCATGGCAATTATATGAAGCCTTATCTGACATCCACAGCAATAGCAATACATTTAGTCTTGGGAAAAATAAGATCATTGCTGGCATTATCATCCAGCTGATGCACATTGCCCAATACACAAAACAGACTACAAATTGAAGCGGAGACACGGATGAATTAATATGGCAAAGATTAAAGGGTGAAATTGAGGAAACGGTAGATGCATGCCATTCAATTTTAAGGTGGTGCTGACAGCCAGAAAATGATATACCAAACCATCTTCTGAAAAAATAATGCATTGCTTCTGTGCATGTGTGTGTTTGCAAGACAGAGAATGTGTTTGTGTCTATATCCTCGCACTTGAAATAATACAGATTGAAAAGAGAATGCAAAGAGACAAGCTCATCATTTCTGCAAGAGAGATCTGAGGGATAGAGTCACTAGACCATGATCATGTAAAGGATCATTCCCCTTAATAATGATACTCTTACATCAAATGTAGGATCACTATGAAGAAACTAATATTAATTCAAAGAAAAAGTCATTTGCTGGATGTAACTCCCATCATAATTCCATGCTAAAAAAATATACATATAACAAGTGCTGATTTCCATCCTCCAGTATGGAACTGGGAAAATTTACCAAATCAAGTTGCAAGAATTAAGCATCATCCACAGTTGACGCTTTTGTTTCTTCAGAAGATGAAGTGCTAAATAATTTCAATACTGAGAAAAAAAAGAGAACAATGACAAACCATTTGCTCCAGCATAGTTATAGACTCTTGGCTAAAAATGTGCTGCATCCTGAGGTCCATTCGGATTGCTCGCATCCTATCCCATAAGAAGTTATACATGCCAAGAAAGTTATCATCATAAGGCCGATCGAGCAAATTGATCAAATAATCAATAGTCTTCTGCAGGATTGGCAAGGGACGTATGAAGTTTGCTTCCCTCTCTGCCATCCTATTATACTGTGGAACACAATTATCATAATTAATCTATAAATAATGAGCCAACAAAAAGTAGCTTCTGAAATGCTGCAAATAGACAAATTAAAAGTTGAGATAGGACTACCTTCTTAACAGCAAGAAATTTGTTGGTTTGATTTCTCTCTCCATCCAAGCGCTCATAATGGTCAAGATCCCCTTTCCTTTCTCTTTCTGCCCTTTCTGACTCTGGAAAATCAAGATTTTATGCCACATCAAAAGCACGGAAATTTCAGATGCTCTCATAAAACAGAAGCCAGATAACTTGTTCCAGATGACAGGAGATTAAATGACAGAAAAAATTTAGTATGAGATATAAACAACTTTTTTTAATTGTCAGAATTGAAGTTTCTCCTCACCAGGAAATGATGAAGAAACCTAAACAGTGTGAAGACTGAATTACGGCAAAGAAAAATAATCTCATGACGTAAGAGGTTGCATCTGAATGTCATAATATTAACAAGATTACTCCTAAGTCAAGCAGTTAAGAGGGATACCAGGACACATATCCGGACATAACCCAACAATAATGGTGGGTGTTTCGGACCCATCAAACTCTGGTGAAATATTGCTGTTGCTTAAATCCCCTGCTGATTCAATAGAGTGACCACCATAAAAATTTTGCCTTCCAATGACAGCCTGCTCACGTCCACTTGCAGAAATCTTCTGGTCAGCAGCATCTCGGCTATTTTCAAAATCATCACTTAATTCTGCCTTGAATCGAGCTAACCGCTTTGCCTTTGCTTGTATCTCTCTGAAAAGTGCATGTGACAAGAATTGTTCAGCTAGATTGATGATGGATGAAATAGTTTTAACCATTAATGGAAATCAATGCACTGAGTTTTACCTTTCTGCATCATCTTGGGTGGAATATGAGTTTTCCAGAGAGACTTTATCAGCTAAAGGGAAGGGTGATGATCTTGTTCTTTTTGACATAGCAAAGCTGGTGGTCTTGGTGGGAGCGGCATCAACAGTAGCATTTACAGACGGAAAATTCCTTTGAGGAATTTGAGAATTTGAGGTGCTGAAAATAGCATTTGACCTACTACCTAACCTAGGAGGAGACACAGAAGTCCTGGCAAAGGAGGCGCACAATCAGCTTATAGAGGTGTGGAAAGGAGAAAGATACGACTAACAGCCAGTGAGAAGAGAGAGCTTGATGCATCCATGAGTGAAAATCAGTTTCCTATTTAATCACTACATAGATCATTAGATTGGCATTTGCAACATTGATAAACTTGCTGAATATCTAAAGTTTGTCTAGCAAAGTGTCTACTTTAAGTACAAAAGAATAGCAAGATTATATCATTATCTTACCCACTACACTCTTGAATTCCTGAAGTTATTAAAAGCTGTCGTTTCTCATATGAAAATGCTGGCAGAAAACAGTGGTCAAGAAAAAAGCATGATATTGCTTTGTCATTCTAAAGTTTCTTACATTTAAATTCGAAGTAGTATTCAAAAGCACACTTGAGGTTCACAAATAGAAGAATCAACAGACAGATTCTAACTCAAAAATCCAACTCCAAGCAGCTCTCTCAATACTGCTACCAGATATACGGTCCTAGGAAAACTGATGTGAACTATTACATTTGTGAATCACCTTTTATATTCCTTTTGAACAGGAAGATTGTTATTATGTGGAACTTCAGTAGCTGGTAAAACAGGCGGTGACCTAGTTCTCTTTGAGGCATGGATAGAATCGTGAGAGCCTGCATAAGATAGGGTTGACGGGTCTTGGTGAGCCAGCAAGTCAGGGTAATTTCCTGGCAACTTGGGCTGATCATCCCATGCAGATGGAGGCAAAGTAGGCCTGTACAACAATTAACTGAATCACTTTCAAAGAGATAACTCGAGGAAAGTCAGCAATACAGTACATAAAAACCTATTGTCATGTGTCCTACACCAACCAAGAAGGCACAACCATGCATATCAATGAAGCAGCTGGCTGTAACAATATCAAGATATGATCTTTATAATAGTTCACCAATAATGAGCATCCATAAAAGACATAAAGGATGCATCCAAACCTAAAAACAAAAACATAGTTTTGATAAACAAGCACCATCTAAGCATGAGTCACGAGATGAGCGATTAAATTCGTTTCTGACATCGCCTAGTATTTTTTTCATGATTTTCTTGATAATGCACCCGTGACCATCCATGCTACCAACACAATCACCTACATACACGTGCACACAACACAAGAATTCAAACTTACTGTTGGCCTTGGCCAAAAGGACGACTAGCATGCTTAGCTGTTTTATTGCTTTCAAAAGCCAAAGGAGGTGATCTTGTTCTTGGTGGTACCGAGTGATTCCCACTGCCAGCATGAAAATCTGAAGGGCTACCATATCAAGCAACGAAGAAAAGTCAGAAGTCTCCCAATAAGCTTGCAACATACTTCTTAAAAAAGACATGAATCTGTCCAAACCAATTAAAAAAATATATTGAAATACAACTAATGATAACTGAGGAAGATCACAAAAGCAAAACAACAGATCTAGAATTTTATAGAAAGTGAGAAAAAGGAGACATGAGTAAAAGGGTACAATCTTTCCCAAAAAAACAGAGAATGAAATGTGATTTCAATTAAAATACAAAATTAAAAAGTGACGACACAAGCATCCCTTTATACTGCAGCCATTTGTAGCGAGATAATGTCTCCCACTCTCCCTTTCTAAAATGGAGAAGTCAAGGTTCCATCCCATGTCATGAGCCTGAAGCTTGGAAATTCAGCTGAGCACTACCCCCATGCTCTAACCCACCTTTTCCATTTGACCAATGCAAAAGTAACTGGAGATAAAATCTGTAGAACCAAGGAGATGCCTCCAAGCTCCCAGATTAGAGACAATTCTGAATGTGGAACTTCCAAATAAGCACAATGGGTGTAAACTTCAGTAAAGCACTATGACAACTAATAACAGTTCTAGGAATACTCATGAAATGAAATGGAAAACCAAAGTGACATAATGGGAAATTGTCAAATAAAACCTGGTGCAAATTCCAAAGTATTAATCCGTTAATTGGATTTGCCTAGAGAATGCTTATGTAAAAATAAAAGAAAAACAAGAACACCTTACCTTGGAATGAAATTTTGAGTGGGATTTCTCGCAATGCCTTCATCAATAGAATGTGGCGGAGGTGATCTGGCCCTCTTCAGGTCCTGAAATCTAGCACCTTTAGCAGTTACACTAGTTCCAGAATTACGTGAAGCAACAAGTGACGCGACTGCAGAAGCATCATTAAACAAGGATCCTTGCTCATTGACCCATCTAGAAGGAGGAAACTGATTGAACGAGGGCTCACTGGATGGGTGAGAAGGGGTTGTAGTCGGACGGGATGGAGGCGACCGTGATCTTTCAACAGCTTCCGGCCTCCTATTACCAAAACAAAATCCACTAATAAGAAATAAAAAATGCAACGCTTTCTTTCTTCTTTTTCCCTCTGGACATATATTGGGAAAATGAGGAAAAAGAGTAGAGTTTTTATAACCTGAGGATCCCGGTTGATTGGTAAGGAGTGGTAGCAAGAAAAGGGTCTTGATAAGTTATCGGCGGTGACCGCACAGCTTCCGAAACCCTATGATTAAAATAACAATAATTTCATAACTGTCTCTAACCACCAAAGGATCACGTAGGGCACAGAACTTTAAGCTGAGCAGAGATTTTACGAAGTTGAGTGAAATTGAAATTGATCAGCATTAATGAGTTGAAATAAATAATAATAGAAAAGGCACGAGAGTACCTGGGAGGAAAATGGGGAAAAGGAGGCTGAGGAGGACCAAAAGGAGATTCGGATAATGAAGATTGGGTTGGTCCTGCTTTCTTTCCAAACCCTGAAGACATTATCTTTTCTTCCTTCTTTCAACTAACCAAGAGCATCTGTCTGTCTATCTTTTTTATTTTATGACGGTGATCACAGCAACTCCGCTCGGTTTGGAAACTGATACTCCGCCGTGGACTGGCCGTCTTTTATTTGAATTCAGTGGAGGAGGTACTCATTGCTCGGCTTCTCGGATTTTAAACTGGGATTAAAATGGCGTCATTCTTAATGTTATTTTTTTCGGAAAAAACTTGCTTTATGGGCCGGGTAGTGGGTTTGAGAATCTCTTTCATGGGCCGGACCCAAACCCATGAATGCCAAGATGGAATGGCTCAATAAAACAGTGTGCCTCCAACGTATGCAAAAGGTCCCGGTGCCTGAACTACAAGGGCAGTACCCTTCACCGATATCTTAACTGATCCTTGTATTTCTGGGTTTCCATCCAAAGATTTATACCAAACAAATTCAGAAAGTTTCCTGAAGCGGAGTTGGTGATTCTGAGTGCTGGGTTTGTGGTATCAAGTTTGAAGAAGAGTGTGAAGTTAAGGAACACTTACTGGTGAGAAAATAACCGATTCATGAAGAGTGAGTGAATGGCCGGAAGATAACAGCAGTAATGCTCTAGTGAATGCTGTGACGATGATGTTGAAGAAGAGGTAGGGGCTAGACACGAGCGATATGCAGTTGTGGAACGCCACTTTACAAATACACTACCAGATTCAACTCTGGCTGTGGTTGGCCTGCTTTCCATGAAGGTTTCCATAAATCCACTACCAAATTTTACGTTGTTGAAAAATGCCTTACTTTTGGGCAATTCTTGTATACGTTCGATTTATTTAAAAAGGAACGGTGACTTTCAGCCCGACCCTGATGGGAGGAGGACTGAGATCACAAACTCAGCTTGTGGGGGGCATCTGATCTGGGTCACGTTTTCAAGGGCGAGGTTACGAGACTCCAACTGACAAACGCCATTGTGTCAACAACATCTCAATCAAGTTTGTTCCTGCTGATTAATCTCCTCTGTGCTGCCAATGAGGACTGTGGGATGGTAAGGGGTTGAAGCCTCCGACAGAAGAATACAGCTGTGACGAGCATTCTATCAAAATATTCTAGCTGATATGTCATGTGTCTCCTCGATGGAGCGAATAAGTCTTTCATGTACGCCAATAAATACCCTCTGCCTGCAAAACTAGTCAATAGGAGCCGCTAGCTTCTATAAGCACGATAATGGCGAGCTTTGAGTGATGTTGTGCTTACCAATTGTCATATGAATGCTGGTAAAATCGATGCATTTGCCTTTCTATTGTTAGTATTCGTCCTCCCGTTTTTTCTATTCAAGAGTAAATTTTCACTTGTGAAGAAGTCCTCAAAATATATCAGTCTAGTAACGGAAGTGGATAATCTTAACAATCTCATTTATTTTATACTTAATATTTGATAAATTAAAATGGTTTGTAATTAATATTTATAAAAAGTTTCTTTTTATGGAAATGAAAACTCTCTCATATTTAAATAATTATTTTTTTAAAAAAATAAAAAAATATTTTAAAAAAAAAGATGCTCTAAAAATATATATACTATAGTTTTGAAACTTGATCTGGCTCTGCAGATGGACCGGGGACCGGACCTAGCCTAGGGCTAGAACTAAGCAGGATTAAAGAAAAAATAGAAAAAAGAAAAAACTTGATGTGACCTTACGGGTTGACTTGACAAAACTCGGTCAAAAACTCAGTTGTAACCTATCGACTTTTTTTTTAGCTAAAATGACATCGTTTTGATTTTTTTTAAAAAAATCAACCCAGGAGACCTTGTGACCCGGTCAAAACTCAAAACTTGGACCGGGCAGACCATCACGTCAAGTCTAAAAACTATGATATATACAATAAATAATGAGGATTGTAAACCTTTCTTCTAAAAGTTCTATGATATATTTATAGCCCACAAGCCTTGTCATTTTATGAAGAAAAGGATCTGGAGTGTAATGATACATTGATAGCATTTAATGAAAAATAAATTTTCCTTACATCTATATTAATGTGTTGATGGGAATATAATGAGTCTTTGGAGAACTTTTATACACCAAAAGTGTAGAGAGATTAGGGTCTAATACATCATATATAACTAAGCTTATAGAGATTGAGTTCTTCCTCAAGGTTAAACTCAAGAGAGATTGGTCATTTCCTTGAACATGTCAAAGAAGGATGGTCATTTACTTGAGCATGCATATGGAAAAATAATCGTTACCTTAAACTTGGTTAACTGTCAAGTCTAAATACATCAAGTATGGCATGTTTGCTAGACTTATACTGTCTTAAACTTAACTAATTGTCAAGTCCAAGTACATTGGGTCTAACATGTTTTACCTCATTCTTTTAAACGTGCTATATTCTTTTAAACATGCTATGGAAGGATGTTATTCCTTTGAACGTGCTAAGAGAGGATGGTAGTTACTTTAGACTTTACTAACTATCAAGTGCCTTAGATTTTATATATTTTCTAAATTCACATTGTCTTGGACTTGGTTGACTACTAAATCCAAATACCTTAGGTCTGACATGTTTGTGAGACCCACATTACCTCATTCCCTTAGACGCGCCAAAAGAGGATGGTCATTCTCTTAGGTGTGCTAAGAGAAGATGGTTGTTACTTTAAATTTGGCAAGCTACCAAATTCAAATACCTTAGGCCTGACATGTTTACTAAACTCATATTATCTTTGACTTTGTTAACTATCTAGTCCAAGTATCTTAGGTATAACATATTTAACAAACCTCTTTTCCTTGGACCCACATTACCTTGGGTCATTCTCTTGGGTATAGCATATTTGGCTGACTACCAAGTCCAAATACTTTGAGTTTGACATGTTTGTTAGATCAACATTACCTCATTCCCTTGGACACACAAAAAGAGGATGGTCATTCTCTTAGATGTGATGGTTGTTACTTTAAATTTGACAAACTACCAAATTCAAATACCTTATGCCTAACATGTTTACTAAACTCATTATTTTTGGCTTTGTTAACTATCTAGTTCAAGTATCTTAGGTATAACATATTTAACAAACTCAGCATTACCTCATTCTCTTAGCTTACCAAAGAAAGATGGTCATTCCCAAGACATGCCCAAGCGACAATAGTCATTCCTTTAGACATGTCAGGGACTTGGTATATTGTTAAATCTAGTGTACCAAGACTTGGCATACTAGTAAACTCAATAGCATCTAAATCTAGCTAGCACCAGATCCAACGTGTTGAGGCTTGACATATTATCAAACTCAATAACATCTAGATTTAACTAGCATCAGATCCAGCATGCTCGGGTCTAGCATACCGCCCAACCCCAACTCACAGCATGTTCATTTCTTTAAACATGTCAAATGGAGTAGGGTCATAAAGATTTTTTACACCGTTGAAAATAGATTTATCAACTTGCATTGTTGATTTCTTATCCAAGTCCATCCTTGTACTGTATCGTAGAAGAATCCAACTAGCATGCAAACAACAGTATTGGATACAATGTGACAATCTTTTCACCGACCAGTGATCCAAGAGAAATTTTAAATTTAATTAGCAAGTTTTCAATAGAGATGAAAGAGCAGGCATTGCTTCGATTACCAAGGAGCATCTGCATCTCTAGTCTCGAAGCAACAAGGCCTTGCACGAGTCAATTTAGCTGTTAAATAATGTACAAAAGGGAAACAGAGAGTTCTGAATTACATAGTTGGATGCAGCCATTCAAATGTTCTTCTCTCTTTTGCATCATTAGAAATTTCAACCAACTTCGGCAATGCTTTTGATTCAATAAGAGCCAACAGCTCACCAATCCCTAAGATCACTATCAAGGAAGCATGCTGGTAATTGCAGTTTCTATGCTATAACTATCACAACAAAATCAAGTCTTAGAAACCCAACTTCACGAGGTCACTGCCAACATGCTAATTAGCAGAACTGGCTTCTACCCTATCTATTTCTCCTCTTCTTTTGCAAGCACACAGGCTGATAAGCATACTTCATATATGTGATTCCCAGGGCCTATATATTTCCGCTGCACAAAACTATTTCTCATCTCTTATTACCCTGTTTATTGGACACAATAACGTGTTTCATGAATTGTGATACAACTTTGAACAAAGAAAAGCAAACGCCCTAGTTCTTTTGAATAGCTCAAATGTTTACAGCAATCTATTGCATTACAAAAATTGCCAACCGGAGAATCTGAAATCAAGAATGCTGAAGTCAAGAGTTTATGTGAGCTGTCATTTAGTCACTGTATGGAAGCTTCTGAGTTACAGAAATCTCACTTCCCCGTGTCATTCTTCATCCTCTCATTACAAACCTTCAAAGCATGAACTTCTGTGAAGCATTTTAACAAGCACGTCATATGTACGCACTTCTTCAAAAGCAATGGTGCAGAATCAAGCAAAAAAATAAAATCATTGCATACCCTTTTGGCAGGACTTCCAGTTTCTGTTTGAATTAACAAGGCATTCCTGAGAATTATAAGAAAAAAAAAATGGGTTTATGCAAATCAGTGACTAATGGAAACTCCCTCGCTGGGTTCAAGGTTTTAGAACTTTTTTTATATATATAAAAAAAATAGTGGGATATAATACCTGTAGGGAGAGGTAGAGCGAGGAGCATTGTTTGAGTTGCTTAACGTTGTCATCGTCCTCGTCTGCATCGATCTGGTGAAGCGGTTGTTGTGGATTCGGGTGTGTTTGGTTTGGAGGCTCAGCCATTGCAGGTAACCGCTACCCCACCAGTCGAAGCCTGACCTAGCGGAAAATATATTTGGACAATTACACGGTGCTGAATCACTTGCCTTGTTTGTATAGTCAAAAATAATTTTTAAAAAAAAATTAAATTTAAAAAAATTAAATTATTTATTAATATTTATTAATATAATAAAAAATAAATAAGAAAATATTTTTTAATATTTAATTATATTATAGAAAATAAATTAAAAAATAACTTATTAATATTTTATTTTTTTCAAGTTTATTAAAATAATAAGAAACAAATCTTACAAATTAAAAGGTTAAAAGAGAATAAAATTAAAAAAATATAATTTATAAATTATTTAAAATAAAATAAATAATAATCAAAATGATAGATATCAAATAAAAAAATAAAAAAAAATAAAAGATGAAAAAATTAAAATAATAATAATTAATATTTCATAAATTATTTCACATAAAATAAGTAACAATCAAAACAATAATAATCAAATTTGATAGATAAAAATTTTTAATAAAAAATGATAAGGAAAGAATAAGTAATAATTATTAAAATAAGGACCAAAATTAATATAAAAATTAAATTTTAAGAGATAAAATTAAAAACTAAATATTTAAAATAATATATATATATATATAGAAATCAAAAGTTTGACGACTAAATTTAATATAATCAGCAAATAATATTATATTTTTATATTTTTCATAACTTTCAAAAAATGTTTTTCGCTTAAATTGTTTTAAAAAATATTTTTCTGAAAATTAAGCTAATTTTTTTATTAAAAAATATTTTTCGTTGACCAACTTTTTTAATGGCAAATAAACATAAAAAAATTTAAAAAATATTTTTCTGAAAACTATTTTTTAAAAATTAAATATAATCTTATTTTTCACATTTACTTAGACAATCTTCAATCAAATAAAAGCAGAGATATTTAAAATGATTTAAAAGTATTATATACATATAAATATAAATATATATATAAAATAACTATTTATATACCTTTTATTTTATTTTATTTTATTTTTTAATAACATTTCAAGTATTCATTAAATGGTGTTTTCTCACAACTTTATATTAAAATTAACTATAACGAAATAGTTGAGTTGTAATATATAATACGTTGTTTAATATATTTTTTTGTTTGTTAGTATGTTTTAAAATGACAATTGTATCTAAAGGTGTCCATCATCTATCTTGGTGCAAGATGCTTGTCATGATTTTTTTAACAAATATTTCATATAAAAAATTATTTTTATTTTATTATTGTATAATTAAATAAAAAATAATATTTTTAATAATAAATTTGTTGAATTTAGTGATATGTATAATTTATATAGTAACTTTTATTGGTTGATTCAAGTGTATTTAAGTTTTTTTATTAAAAATTATTTTTTTATTATTTTTGTTTTTAATAATAAGTTAATTGGTAACTGAATTTTTCAACTTGTTTTTTTAATATTATTTCTATACGTTTTGGAGGTCAATTTGAATTAGCTCTAGCAAATTCAAGGTGTTTTTATTTTAAATATACGTAAAAATATCTTTTAATATGCAATTTATTTTTAATTAATAATTAAAATCTATTGTTTTTATAAGAAATATTAGCAATTTTTAAATATTGTTTTATATTTAAAAAATTTTACTTCGACTTACAGTGCAGTACGAGCTGGTTTTAAGTTTTAACTAACCATGGTTGGTTAGTTGGTTTGGTTAAAAGTTAAAACTACGTGAATCTCTTTTTTTAAAAAAAAAAAAGAAAAAGAAAAAGAAAGAAAGAAGAAGAAAAAAAAAGGAAAAACATGACTACATGGCATGAGAATCCCTCCAAGCCCATATATTTATTTATTTATACAGACAATGAGTGACGTTCATCGTTCTAGCAAAAACTATAATTATAAAAAAATAAAAACAACAACATATATTTCTGCCCTCTCGGTGATTTTTTGAGATTGTTCCCAAATAATAATATACCCTTTTGATTATTTTTTTGTTAGCTCACAGTTCTGGTACGTCTCGATCATTCTTAAATCTTTTTTTTTTGGATTTTTTTTAATTTATATCATTTAGTGTTTGCGTCAATTGGTAAATTTTCTTTTTTTGAAGGAGTTTTGATCCATTCATTGATACCTGTTCAAATTAATGTGGTTGATGTTGCGATATTCTCAACTGGGTTTGTTATTAATTCATTGGTTCTTAGATTTTTTGTTTCTGGAATTCTTTGTTCTTGAATGATTTTGCGATTCTTGATGTGGGTTATTCCTTGATGGTGAGATAAAAGGGTTTATACGTAAAGAAATGATTTTTTTTTTTTATTGTTTGATTTGCAGTTGTTGGCTTATTTAGCTGTTTTTATATATATACACACATTGAATTTGAGAATCAATGTTCATTCTGTCATCTTGATGTATTTTGATTAGTTTTCATTGAGGGTTGACGAATAGTTGATTGATAAAGTTTGAGTGATAGAAAGATATTGGTTTTGTTTGTTTGCAGATTAAAATGGCATCAATGGTTGCTAAAGCCAATAGTAGTTGTTCCAGTCAAGTATCGCCATTGGCGTCAATCCAAGAAAAGGGAACCAGGAATAAGAGGAAGTTCCATGCTGATCCACCTTTGGGTGACTCGAGTAAGATTATGTCCTCGGCTCGGAATGAGAGTCAGGGTTACGAATTCTCTGCTGAGAAATTTGAAGCCACCCTGGGTCATGGGATGTCCAGTGCCTGTGACATGTGTGGTGCAAACCAAGACCATTATGATGGGTTGAAACTTGACCTTGGATTGTCTAGTGCCTTAGGTTCATCTGAGGTTGGGCCAAGCCAGCCTAGAGGGGGAGTAGAGTCAGAGGAATCCCATGATGCTGATTGGAGTGATCTTACAGAATCTCAGCTAGAAGAACTTGTTTTGAGCAATTTGGATGCAATCTTCAAGAGTGCAATTAAGAAAATCGTTGCTTGTGGTTATACTGAAGAAGAGGCTAGGAAGGGCATTTTGAGGTCTGGTCGTTGTTATGGGTGTAAAGATACTGTCTCAAATATAGTGGATAATACCTTAGCATTTCTTAGGAACGCTCAAGATATTGAACTTTCAAGAGAGCACTGTTTTGGGGATTTACAACAGCTGGGAAAGTATGTATTGGCAGAATTGGTTTGTGTGCTCCGGGAAGTCCGGCCTTTCTTCAGCACTGGAGATGCAATGTGGTGCTTGTTGATTTGTGACATGAATGTTTCCCATGCTTGTGCAATGGATGGTGATCCCTCAAGCAGCTTTGCTGCTGATGGTGCTTCAAATGGGGCCTCATCTGTTTTCACCCCACCTCAATCAAAACCAGAACCCAAATGTTCTGAGTTAAATTTTCCAAATCCTTGTTCTGAATCCAAGGCAAGCACTAACGAGACAGCAGTTCCCAAAATTACAAAACCTAAGAACTCTGCTGTTCTCAATGGACCAATCTCAGATAAAGAGGTATCAGATTCTACAGTTGATCCTATCGATAAATCCTTCAACATTGTGGGATCTTCTCAATCTACTATATTGGAAGAAAAGTTTATCATTACTAAGAAGGTCCATTCTGGTGGTAATAAGAGAGATTGCATAGTTCGACAGAAGTCACTCCATCAGGAGAAGAGTTATCGGACATATGGGTCTAAAACTTCAAGAGCAGGGAAACTAAGTGGTTTGGGTGGTTTAATTTTGGACAAGAAATTAAAATCTGTTTCAGACTGTACTTCTGTTAACATAAAGAATGCTTCATTAAGATTAAGCAAGGCAATGGGAGTTGATGTGCCTCAAGATAACAGGAACCTGAATCTTCCTAGCAGCCCCCCTTCCCAAGCAGCATTTAATTCAGAATCTTCTAGCACAGGCTCTTCTATCCCTAAGACTGATATCTCATCCACATTAGCCCCAGTAAGTGCCCTGCCAGCTGTACCAGCAATCAATACCCCGCCTGCATCATCCACTGCCAATACTGAGCTTTCTCTTTCACTGCCTGCAAAAAGCAACTCAACTTCATTTCCTGCTAGCTGTAGTGCTGAGGCACCTAAATCTAGTAATGCTGGGATATCATATGACAAGTCTCTGACGCAATGGGTTCCCCATGACAAGAAGGATGAAATGATTATAAAGCTTATTCCCAGGGTACAGGAACTACAAAATCAGCTCCAAGAATGGACAGAATGGGCAAATCAAAAGGTTATGCAGGCTGCTCGAAGGCTGGGTAAGGACAAGGCTGAACTTAAGTCACTAAGGCATGAGAAGGAAGAGGTTGAAAGGCTCAAGAAAGAGAAGCAAGTTCTGGAGGAAAGCACCATGAAGAAACTTACTGAGATGGAAAATGCTTTGTGCAAGGCCAGCGGGAAGGTGGAGAGAGCTAATTCTGCTGTCCGGAGGCTTGAGGTGGAGAATGCTTTGTTGAGGCAAGAAATGGAGATTGCCAAGTTACGTGCAGCTGAGTCTGCTGCAAGCTGTCAGGAAGTATCAAAGAGGGAGAAGATAACACTAATGAAGTTTCAGTCATGGGAGAAGCAAAAAACTCTGCTTCAGGAAGAGTTTGCGACTGAAAGACGCAAGTTTTTAGAGCTACTACAGGATCTTGAGCGGGCCAAACAAATACAGGAACAGCATGAGGTATGCTTCCAAGAATGTGGCACTAATTTCCTTCTCCATCTTTTTCAGAGGTTACACACTGGATATGTTGTAACAATGGTCTGCCAGTCATTTGATTTTTAATGTAGCACAGGTGCGTTAGGTCAATCATTGAGTGGTGCAGCCTGTGACAGGTTTCTCATTCCCAACCTGTTGACCATTTCGAAACATTGTAACTTACCACGCGGTGCATAGTTTAGATGGTTGATATAGGTTGTGACACTGCTCTGAAAAAGAATTATGGATGGAATCGTGAATAATGCTCAATCAGATTGATACCTGATCTGAGACTCTTTACTACATTTCCACTTGTGATGTGTTGCATGCAGTTGTGTTCATTGACAGATGTACACGACATACACCATTGGGCTACTTTTATTAGAAGGCTAGTTCATGTGGTAAGCGATGTAGTGGTAATGATTTATGCATTGGACATAGAATATGTGCAAAAGAATAAACTACACTTCTCTGCTGGCATTTGCATGCATTGGCATTGAAGCGTTGCAAATATACCTTAACATAGATCTCATATGTGTGTGTGTGTGTGTATGCTTGGGTTATGGTGATCAAGATTTTGTCAACAGATTTTTTTCAACTGTATTTCCTTGTCTTGCACCGTTGGCTGCTTAAAAACTGAACAACAAAATGTCTGGTTGGATTGTCCTCTAAATGTTCTTACTTCAAATTGGTTCACAAAACTGAGTTCTTATTTTGTCATTTCATTATCCTTTTCTTGTCTGTGTTCCAAGGAGCATTTTTGTTTGTCTTTGCCTGCCCACCTCACCCCTGAAACAAAATTTTTTATCCATGTCCTATTAAACATGTGCATTCGATTGTTCTTTTTTTTAAAAAAAAAAAATCCTCTAGTGTGCATTGCCAATTGGTTTTCACAGATCACCTTCTATTCGTGATAGATGCTTCCAGTAATGACACTTTAGCCATTTCTCATTGAAAATGAAAAATATCTCAGGCTAGATGGCGACAGGAAGAGAAGGAAAAGGAAGAAGTACTCATGCAGGCCAGTGCGACAAGAAAAGAAAGAGAAAACATCGAGGCTTCAGCTAAATCCAAGGAGGATATGATCAAATTGAAAGCAGAAACCAATCTGCAGAAATACAAGGATGATATTCAGAAACTTGAAAAGGAGATCTCGCAATTGAGACTGAAGACTGACTCTTCAAAAATTGCAGCACTTCGAAGGGGAATTGATGGAAGCTATGCTAGCAGACTTGCAGATATAAAAAGTAGCCCTGCTCAGAAGGAGTCAAAGACCCCTTGTATCTCAGAAGTGGCCCCAGATGTCCATGACTACTTTGAGATGGGAGGTGTGAAACGAGAAAGGGAATGTGTGATGTGCCTCTCTGAAGAGATGTCTGTAGTTTTTCTACCATGTGCTCATCAGGTGGTTTGCACAACATGCAATGAGCTCCATGAGAAACAAGGGATGAAGGACTGCCCTTCATGTAGGGGTCCCATCCAGCTGCGTATTCCTGTACGCTATGCTCGATCCTAATTTGTTTTGGAGTTGAGTGTTTTGAGTAACAAATCCGGGACTCATTGGAGTTGAATAATGCTTCAGAGTTAAACCTTTGGAAAGAGTTATAAAGACAATCAAATTGGCATACAGTTGCAATGTTTATGCTTCACAAAGTGCTTTCCCCATATTTTGTGTCTTCTTTCCCTTAAATTTCATAGAACATAAAATCAAAGCTTGAAATGAAATTCTAGACTAAATTGCTTGGTCATCTCTGTGGATGGATGTCCTGCAACAGTTGAGAAAAATGCTATAGGTGAAATTTTTTCAGCTTCCAGGGGATGTTTTAAGTTAAAACAAGAGAAGTAAGTTGATGGGTATAATAAACTCTCACTCTCCTCGTAAAGGGCAAAAACTGGCGTATAGATACCCTTTGTGATGGGTCTGCTGTCTGCTCATAGTGTATTTGTCTGCTTCTCTGTCAGGTGGCAATTGCAAATATGGGAAGGAAGGAAGTCCATTTGCCAATGTTGATGAAATACTCAACTTGGATGAGTACAGTTGCTATTTCAGCTTGAGAAATGGGGATTGAGTTTTTGAGCTACAGAAGCCTCTCCGTAGAAATGGGACTCATTGATTAAGAAGTGGACTGAGCTGACAGCAACGAAAAAGAGATAAGATGACTCGAGAGAGAGGGCATGATCGCATTTCCTGTGTGGTCCAAGACTGAGCCAAGTGGCTCGAGCTATTTGTATTACGTTCTGTGAGAAAAGACCTGTCCTGCCTGTGATTCTTGTATTCATTCATCGAGTGGATGCAGGGTCTGTCGACCATTCATTTGTTCTGACCTGAAGAAATCTCTATTCTCTGGTAAATGTCCTTTTTAACCTCCTACTGTCAGGGTGCCACGTCTGCCTTGCCCTTTTCCCAGTGGATAGTTTTAAATTACAAAAACATTAGATTTTTTAATAGTTTTGATAAGATATCAAAATCATTGAAAATCTTTATTTCTTGCGAAATAAATAAACTGATATTGTTTAGTTAAATTAATAGATTTTACTAACAAACATAGAATCGAGGGTCTAAAATGTTCTAGTGCATGTAGTAGAGCTTCCAATTACAATCTTTAATATACATAAACTTATTGGTTTTGTGGTCCGCACTGCAGTGTAGGTTGGATATAAAAAATAAATCTACAAAAAATGTTCAGTTTATAATAAATTATTTAATATTATTATTAAATTTAACATTACCGGTCATTCTTGAATTCTCTTCATTTGATTATTTATTTAACCCTAGTTTTAAATTAACTTATATAAAATGCATTAACATGATTTAATTGATTTAATGGGTTAAAAAATAATTTAAATGGTCAATAAAAATATAATTTTATTTAAAAAAATTAATATATATATATATATATCGAGACAATAATATATAGTATAAATCCTGGTTTTAGCGATTTAATTTATCAAATTTATGATCCAGATCATAAATTAACATTAGGTTTAATATTTTTTACTTAATTATATAATAGTAAAAATAGATATTTGTAGAATTGCATTAATCAAATATATCATGGGAGAGTAATAGTGTATAGTATTTTTTATTTAATAAAATATTAAATAATAAGATTGAAAATATTTTTAAATATTTTAAAAATAATAAAAAGAAAAAATAAACAATAAACCAGTGATGTTTTTGCATAGAGTATAGTGTTTTCAATAATGGGAGAGGGAGAGGGGTTTATGGTTTTTGAGTTCCAAAGAATTTCCAAGTGATGACAACAGATGAGCTAAGGAAATCGTCAACGACTTTATTCTCAATTTTTGGGGGTAATATAGTATTTATTTTAATTTTTTTATTAATATAAATATTCAGATTAATTTATATATATTTCAATTAATCTTGTATACAGATTAATTTATATATATTTCAATTAATTTTGTATATTTTAAAATTTATAATATTTAAAATAATATTATTTTAAAAAAACTTGATTAAATGAGTTAATTTTAATTTTTTAATTTTTAATTTTTAATTTTATGGGATCTCACTTGGACGTAAAAATGTGATCTAGTTGCTAAATCAACGAATTAAGGATAACACAAGCGTGAAACACGTGGGTTTTGTTGTTTTTCCAAGAAAAGAGGGCTTATGGTTTACGATGAAGTGCTTGTAAAAGTGAAGTGGTTACGAAGATAGGCTATTACATTTCTGAAGTTTGCCGCCCAAGTTTGAATCTAGCTTTGTTCGTTCTTTATTTTTGGTAAAATTTGTTATTTTTGTTTTTATTTTTTAATTTTTTTATAATCTAATTATGTTAAAAACAATTTTAAAAAATAAAATTATTATACTAGTTGAGTGCATAACTGGAATTACGAGTTTAATGATTTAAGCCATAAAACTTATATTAATTCAATATATTATCGTTTTAATATTTTTTTTTTAAATATCATTTTATTTTTTTTAAAAGCATTTGATTTTTGTAACTCAACTGATTAGACATTAAATTTATTACTTGGAGATTATTAGTTCGAGTCTCATAAACCTGAAGGCTACTAGAGATTTAGATAGTCGTTAACTTCACATTAATTAAAAAAAAAATAGATTATATAAATGTGTCTAAACAATGCAATTTAATGTTACATAAAAAAATACTTATTTTTTTAAAAAAATCTATATCAATTAAATCCAGTTTAAAAAGAATTAATAATAATAAAAGGAAGAGAGATAAACTTTTTGGGAAGCAACTCGGACCTTTTTAAGAGTGTAGTTGTAATTGTTTTTTAAAGTACATAAACTTTTTGGGAAGCAACTCGGACCTGTTTAAGAGTGTAGTTGTGATTGTTTTTTAAAGTACTTTTCATGCCGAAATACATTAAAATAATTTTTTATTTTAAAAAATTATTTTTAATATCAACGCATCAAAACTATCCAAAACATAAAAAAAAAAATTAACAAAGAAACATTCCAAACACTCACTAAATCTATCATTAAACAATGGATTTCACTATTAAGATATATATATTGACAACAACATTAAATCATTTCATCTTTAAAATTAAAAATTATAAAAATTTAAAATTTTAGATCTAAAATCTTTTAAATTGATAATGTTCTAAAATTTAGTATGTTCAAGAAATAGGTTATTTGATATTTAGATTATGATTAATCAAAACTTCATGTTATTAATTTTCTTTTCCTTGGCTTAGGAAATACAAGACCAACAATAACAATCTTAATACCTGTAAAAATAGTCCTTACATATTTTTTATGACAATAATGATGAATTAATATCTCTAACACATTATTAATAAAGAACAAATACTCCTTATACATAATTAATAATAAGATATAAATATTTTTTTATATATTATTAATAAAATGAATAATATGATAAGCTCCTTGAGAGATCTTTTATATATTTATAGATGTAAAGAGATGTTACCTCCTACATGAATATTTTATGTATATTGAACCAAATGATCCTAACATGGATCTCTCAGTTTAATTGGGTAATATATATAACCAAACTTAAAGGAAATGAATTTGATATTTTGCTAGATCCACAACACTTAGTTTAGCTCATAGTTAAATCTAAATGTATTGAATCTAATATCTTATATAGATCTAAGGTGACTTGGACCTAGTTTATAACTAAACTCAAATTTATTAAGTCTAACATTTTGTCAAATTTATGCTTGATGGGATTAACACGTTATCTATGAATTTTGTCTTTTTCAAAACATAAAAACTTTACGTTGAAAATACTTACCCATCAGTAATCAATTTTTAAGATTTATTGATTGTTTAAATTATTTTTTTGAGATTATATTTAAGTTTAAAAGAATTTATAATTATTTTTTGATGTAAAAAATAAAAAAAATGATAATTTTTTATGTTGCCCCGGACCTAATCAATACCTTAGTCAAATTCCAAGAACAACAATAAACAAAAAGACTTACACATCCATGTCTTATTTCATGTCCGGCCTCGACTAAGTCATGGGCAAAGCCTATTTTCTTTTTTTAATACTTTTTAATTTTAAATTCATCATGTTTATTTTTTTAATTTATAAATATAATAAATATGATATATTTTCTTCTAAGAAAATATTGTTTATGTGTGTAAAAATCATTCTATGAATTTTTTTAAAAACTTTAAAATGTTATAAACTTTTTAATATTATTTAGAAAAAAAATTTGTTTAGTGTTCCATCTATTAAATATAAATGCAATATAAAAATAAAACAAGAAGAAAAAGACAAAGGGCAGTTGTATAAAACAAGAAGAAAAAGACAAAGGGCAATTGTCTTTCTTCTACCAGGACCAAGATGATACGTTCGTAAATAGTATAACTTAATTGATTAAGTATTTAATTTGTTTTTTAAAAATTATTAATTTAAATTTTATAAATTTTAAAATTATTAAAAATTTATATAATTATTAATTTTAAAATCTATAAAATTAGTTAAAATACCACTAAACTAACCCAAGATCCCAAATACCAACATTAATCTTAAAAAAATAAAAATAAATAACATACATGGATATATTTAGTTGTTGGCGTGGTTATTAAGATGCGAACCGAGAGATAAAGCGAAGCGGCTTCCTATCTTGTTAGGAGGAGAAATAATGGGGAGATGACCCCACTTTCTTTCACATCCTTCTGTTCCGTGTGTTGCTGTCCTTACATGCTTAGCAATGTTTTTTTTTTTTTTTTTTTAACTTGTAAGATTAAAAATACTTGTTTTTCAAAATAAATAAACAAACACACTATTTATTGAAATTAAAAATATTCTAAAGCATGCAATAAGAAAATTAGTATTTATATAATTATGATTTTTATAATAAATAAAGATACATTATAAAAACACCAATAAAAATAAAACAGAAAAATTATTCTAATCAAATTACTTTTCTTATCAATAATATTCTGTATTTGTTTGGAAATAATATGTAATAAAAATTATTTTATAAAATGTTTTTGATTAATTTATAAATATATTAAAATAATATTATATTATTTTTTAAAATTAGCAAGTGATCTAAAAACATAAAAATATTTTAAACTAAAAAATTTTAATTTCTTAAAATATAATAAGAAAATAAAAACTTATAATAAGTAGGGCAAGCAGACACGAAAATTACAAATATCAAGTGTGGGTGTGATGGACACTGCCAATTCATGGGTGGGTGTGATGGACATGGCCAATTCATTTCTGATCACACTCTCGTTTGACTCGGGACAAGCTTGAGCGAGAGAGAGTCAAATTTCTTTGCAGTTAAGCTCCAATGGGCACCGATTTAGATTTTGTTTGGAGCGTTGTAAATTATATGTTTTTAAATTTTTAATTTTTTTTTAATATTTTCATATTATTTTATTGATATTACAGATAGTTTTTTAAAAATTAAAAAAAAATATTATTTTAATATATTTTTAAACAAAAATTATTTTCAACAGCAACGGCTAGACTCAATTAACCTCTGTATATGACCCTAATTTCTTGTCCACTCGTGTCACTCTATCATACCCTTGGTTTGTCTCAAAAACTAATTTTATAATACACAAAAAAACACCAACCGCCATTTTTGTTTCGAAGAAGCTAGCTAGCTTTTATCGAATTAGCTCCGCAATTCCTCAGTTCCACAATAACTAACTCCCATCTTTCTCTTTGGATCTTTCAGGTAACCTGGTTTGATCTCCATCACTAGCAGCTAGCATCATGAATCTTTGTCTCTTCATCTCTCCTAACACTCCTTCTAGCAAGCCAGCCAGCCAGCTGGAAATGAACCAATAACTAATCACCATCACCTTCCTTTCATTTATTTGGGTTCTTGAAGCAGATATTAATAAAGTAATCATCGACTGGCGATTAGATACATCGAAGATGTCATCAACGATAAAAGATATGCTCATTAGGACTAGCGCGCCAGCAAGGAGCAGCAGGCGGAGGCTGTACAAGGCGAAGTATGTGGAAATGAATGATTTGCTCCTAAGAGAAGACCGTTCAATGATACGGTTGAGCCGGGGTCGCCGAGCTTGTGGGATCCGCACCTGTCAGGATAGCCATAACAATGGTGGGTTCAGTAACATTTCCAGGCCACCTTCGCAGAACAGAACCCGAGCACAAACTATCAGTAGCAGTCTCCCGGCTGTGTCAGACCCGACACCCATCGCTACAAAGGTACTTCTTTCTCCTCTTTGCATGCACGTTTCCTTTCTTTCTACGACTCCAGTTAGCTTGGATGATGGGAGTTTGGTTATGGTTCAAGACTAGCAATGACTTTTCTTTTCATTTCGATGATGCTAGATATTCTCGACTTCACTTGTTTGTTGGCCGATATCAAGTTGCAATTAAAAAAATATGTATATCAATTTGATATATTTTAAAAGATTTAATAAATTCTGAATTTAGAAAATCAACAAAAAGAAACCTTTTTTTGTTGTTAATAATGCCGATTTTAGCGAATAATAATAAATATTCTTTCAAAAACCATTTCCTTTTGCTGAAAAATCTTAATGGATAGTGAATCCCCATCGCATTTTGGTTGTTTCGACTTTTTGAGGGCTGCATCTGGGCTTGTCATGGGCCTACTTGTGCCTTCTTGTTTTTTGTTTTTGCTATATCAGTCCTACTTTACCTCCATGGAACCAGAGGAGGTATGGTGCACCGCCGGGCTAGAATGGGCCTGGGTGCTGTCCAGTCAGCCTACAGTGCTTTTTTAGACAACGTTTTATAATTGGAATTCATGAAACCAGTGAAGTTGCATCATTGTATTATTATTACTGTCTTTCGAACGTGAACATGAACATGGTAATCCTATATTATTGCAGTGTCTACCATATAGTTTGTTCATGGCTTCATGCTAGTTAATGCCAAGATTCAAAATCTGAAGCTATAACACTGTTAAGTTAGTGGTTGCACAGCCTTGACTGCATTAAGCGATGGATAATAGATGTTACTCAGCTGAAAAAAGGCCTGCCAAATGGAATTTAATCGTAGAGTTGCAAGGCTGAAACTCATATCTTCTCTGATTTACGCAGCGAGTATTTACTTTTGGAAAAGGAAGGAGCGAAGGCAACAAGACCATGAAGTCCCTGGTAAGCACCCGACTGAACTTGTTTGACTGTTATCAAATTTCATGGTTAAATGGGTTAATGCTACAGATGTATTTTAAATTATAAGCAATGCAGAAACCAAGTTAATTTTCTGATATCAACTTCTACTTGTGTGTTTACTTTAGCTGGGAGGGAAGGGAGCAAACCTGGCAGAGATGGCAACCATTGGTTTGTCAGTGCCACCTGGACTCACCATATCAACAGAAGCATGCCATGAATATCAGCAGATAGGAAAAAAGCTGCCACTAGGTTTATGGGATGAGATATTGGAAGGCTTAAAATTTGTGGAGAAGGACATGGGAGCCTTCCTTGGTGACCCCTCCAAACCTCTCCTCCTCTCTGTTCGTTCTGGCGCTGCTGTAAGACTTTCCACTTTAAGTTTATATAGAGCAACCACTCAAGCAACAGCACTCAGCTTCTGTGGTCTGCTTATGATGATTATGCCTGTAACTTCCATTTTGTTTAGATTTTATACCGTCCTTGACATTAATTAGAATTTGATCTGCATGTCTAGATTTCAATGCCTGGCATGATGGACACTGTCCTTAACCTTGGACTGAATGATCAAGTGGTTGCTGGTTTGAGTGCGAAAAGTGGAGAGCGTTTTGCCTATGACTCCTTCAGGCGCTTTCTAGACATGTTTGGAGACGTTGTAAGTGCTTGTTGTGTCATTTTCAAACATTGACATATGATTCCTAAACTTCTAAATTTATTTTTGGGAATGTGTTGGTGTCCCGTGGTCGCAAAACACCATTTAAAAATTGCTCCCTTTGTGCAATAAACAACACCTTGTTGATTCTTAAGTAAATCTGTCACCTCCTCTTAATGTCACTCACTTCATTAATATCTACTGCTATTCAATTAAAGGTGATGGGAATCCCACACTCATCATTTGAAGATAAGTTAGAAAAGATGAAGGAATCAAAAGGAGTCAGGCTTGATACTGATCTAACAGCTGCTGATCTCAAAGAACTTGTGGAGCAGTACAAGAAAGTCTACCTTGAAGTGAAGGGTGAAGAGTTTCCATCAGGTACTAAGTTGTACCAAATAAAGTTCTAATACCTGTTCCCGGAACAAGTTTTGAACTCATACATTCTACCTGTGTTAATTCAGATCCAAAAAAACAACTGCAGTTAGCTATGACCGCAGTTTTTGATTCTTGGGACAGCCCAAGAGCCGTCAAGTACCGAAGCATCAATCAAATTACTGGATTAAAAGGAACTGCAGTAAACATCCAATGCATGGTTTTTGGGAACATGGGAAATACATCAGGAACAGGTGTTCTGTTTACTAGAAACCCGAGCACTGGTGAAAAGAAGCTTTACGGGGAATTTCTAATCAATGCTCAGGTTTATATAACATCTGTTTCATTCTATCTAACCAAATGAGGTGATGTTTACAGCTTAGCATGGTTGGTTTTGTGTAGGGAGAGGATGTAGTTGCTGGAATTAGAACACCCGAAGACTTGGATACAATGAAAAATTGCATGCCTCAAGCTTACGATGAGCTTGTGGAGAATTGTGAAATTCTAGAGCGCCATTACAAAGATATGATGGTAAAATTTCATTCACTGTTTGAAGCCTTTGATCATTCATGTCATTTATTCTTAATTTATGTGATTTTTAGGCGGTTCGCTCATCAACTCGAGTTTATTTTACATGATTTGTATCTGAGTAGCATATTTCTATAGTGGTGATCTCTCTCCCTTGCATGTATTGGAAGAATTTAGAATTGAAAAGTGAAAAGAAAAAAAGAAATAACCTAGGTAATCTCTGCTATATACAGGATATTGAGTTCACAGTTCAAGAAAACAGGCTTTGGATGTTGCAATGCCGATCCGGGAAGCGTACTGGTAAAGGTGCAGTGAAGATAGCTGTAGACATGGTAAGCGAAGGGCTTGTCGATATTCGCTCTGCAATTAAGATGGTGGAGCCACAGCATCTCGACCAACTTCTTCATCCACAAGTAAATATGCATCTATATAGTGACCATATATATATATATATATATATATTTTTTTTGATAATTTTCACGCGCGTAAGTTTTACTCACGCAAATGGTTAAAATTTTGGCTAGTTTGAGAATCCATCTGCTTACAAAGACAAAGTGGTCGCGACAGGCTTGCCTGCATCACCTGGGGCAGCAGTGGGGCAGGTAGTGTTCAGTGCAGATGATGCTGAAGAATGGCATGCGCAGGGAAAAAGTGTCATTTTGGTAAGTTCAATCTTCTTGCAATATTAATATGTTTATGGGGAGCCATATAATTTTTTGTAATAACATTGTCTGAAACAAGCCGACCATTTTGATTGCTTAGTTTACAGATGTTATAAAATGAAGCAACATGAAAATTAAATTTGAGGATGATTCTTCCATTTGACATCATGTGACTGCTCAACATGCTTGCTGTCAATGGTTCAGTATCTTCAATTGACTCAACTTCTAAGTGCCCTTATGGTACAATTTTCCTTCTTGTTTGAACATCCATATTAATACAACTAGAGCGCACTTTCAATTACCCATCCATATTAATACAACAAGAGCGCACTTTCAATTACCCATCCATATTAATACAACAAGAGCGCACTTTCAATTACCCATCCATATTAATACACCTAGAGCGCACTTTCACTTACACATCCATATTAATACAACTATAGAGCACTTTCAATTACACATCCATATTAATACAACGAGAGCGCCCTTTCAATTACACATCCATATTAATACAACAAGAGCGCACTTTCAATTACCCATCCATATTAATACAACTAGAGCGCACTTTCAATTACAACTTCTTGTATGACTTTATGACGACTGCTTGTCAGTATGCTTGATCTTGAGCTAGTTCCAAAGAATGATGAACTGTGAACATGTTGGAAAAATATTATCATTGCTATGTGATTTGACTTCCCTAGCCTGTTCAAATGTCCGGATCTTAACTTGTTCATATGAATGAAGGTAAGGACAGAAACTAGCCCAGAGGATGTTGGTGGCATGCATGCAGCTGCTGGAATCTTGACAGCCAGAGGTGGAATGACATCTCATGCTGCTGTGGTAGCACGTGGTTGGGGAAGATGTTGTGTGTCTGGCTGCTCTGATATCCGTGTCAATGATGCCGAGAAGGTGATCTTTTACTTCCCTGCCGCCACACAATAGTTACTTCACATGGAGAGTGGATTCTACAACCATATTTGTTGATTTGATGATGCAGGTCGTTGAAATTGGGGATGTTGTTATCAGTGAAGGAGAATGGATCTCACTCAATGGATCGACTGGTGAAGTAGTACTGGGGAAACAGCCACTATCTCCTCCAGCTCTAAGTGGTGATCTGGAGACATTTATGTCTTGGGCTGACGAAATAAGACACATCAAGGTGCCCTTCAACTGAGAGAAGGTTCACATTTATCATTATTTGTTAATGAAGAATCTATCTTATGACTTAGAATTATGATGGTGTAATAGGTCATGGCAAATGCTGATACTCCTGAAGATGCATTAACAGCAAGAAACAATGGTGCCCAAGGGATTGGACTCTGTAGGACAGAGCACATGGTAATTCTTATGGTCATAATTATCATCAATAAATCATTTCCTTGTATTGCATAAAAGCATTTTAAATGAGCCTGAGGAACCCCCGATATTGTCACAACATTCTTCTGTTGATGCCATCCATATCATGCTGCGTTGATACAGCGAGGTTACATATTTTTTTTTTTTAATTCTGTTTGTAATGTTTCAGTTCTTTGCGTCCGATGAGAGATTAAAGGCTGTGAGAAGGATGATAATGGCAGTTACAGCAGAGCAGAGGAAGGCAGCACTGGACCTATTACTACCTTATCAAAGATCAGACTTTGAGGGGATTTTTCGTGCAATGGATGGTACTTTCCAGTGTTGCCGTTTGGATTTTTGGAATCATATCTAATTATATGCTTTTTGGACCATTGAAACTGGATACAATATCAAAGTTTTTTGGTTGCTTCATCTGCTTTGGGTGCATGTATCTTAGAGAAAAAGGAGCAGGCTCTATTTTTTTATTTTATTTTATTGGTGCACAAGTAAGATTGTATTTTCCATGTCAGGCTTTCCGGTAACAATCCGTCTATTGGATCCTCCACTCCATGAATTTCTTCCAGAAGGTGACCTGGAACAAATTGTAAGTGAGCTGATCACAGAGACTGGCATGATGGAAGATGAAGTGTTCTCAAGAATCGAGAAATTATCAGAAGTAAATCCTATGCTTGGTTTCCGAGGCTGCAGGTTTGGTGGTTCTTCATTTGTACTTTCCATCTATTGTTTTCACTAACGTTTCGTTTCATTAACCGAACTCAATAAACAAGTGTGTAGCCAATCCTAGATGTGTTATCCTATGCTTTTGCTTTCAATTCACCAGGGACAAAAAGAAGAAGAAAAAAGACCTGCCGAATTGGCAGCCTTGTTCATGCATTTACACAGCTCAGCTTTTAACTGCAAGTAGAGAAACTAGTAATTTTAGTCCAGGAATGTTGACAAGTGGAACTTGATGTGAACAGGCTAGGGATATCATACCCAGAACTCACTGAAATGCAAGCACGTGCTATCTTTCAGGCTGCCGTCTCAATGAGCAACCAGGGTGTCACCGTTATTCCTGAAATAATGGTTCCTCTTGTTGGAACGCCGCAGGCATGAATCCCTTCTACTTCACTGGATTTTATATATTTAAAATCAAGCACTCAAACTTCCTGATAACTTGGCATTTTTTGCAGGAATTAGGGCATCAAATGACTTTAATAAGGAATGTAGCGAAGAAAGTATTCTCTGAAATGGATGTAACCTTAAGCTATAAGGTGGGGACCATGATTGAGATTCCTAGAGCTGCTTTGGTTGCAGACGAGGTATGTTAAGACAAATGTCGCGTCATGATTATTACTTTCAACTTTGCTTCTAGCACATAGGGCTGGAAACAACTGGGATGTACTTGTCGTCTTTGATAAAGAAATGCAATTTTGTTGCCAGAGGTTCTTGTCAATTATATATGTCGTCTTATTTTTGCTGTTTGATAATGTTAGATTGCAAAACAAGCGGAGTTCTTCTCCTTCGGAACCAATGATCTCACGCAAATGACATTTGGATATAGTAGAGACGATGTTGGCAAGTTTCTCCCCATATACCTATCAAAGGGCATTTTGCAAAGCGATCCCTTTGAGGTTAGTCACATCATCTTCCAGCTCGCTTGCTTCACTGATATTGGTCTAATAATGAAGATAATTCTTCATGCGGATGAAATCGGAATAATTAGAACTGTTTGCTTGACAATAACCACCAAGATGTTCTGTGTCCAGGTGCTTGATCAGAAAGGTGTTGGCCAACTTATCAAGATTGCCACCGAAAGGGGCCGTGCAGCTAGGCCAAGCTTGAAGGTACGTTGTACTGATGGAATCATGTTCATGCCCATCTTTGAAGTAGACAGGTTTTTTTTTTTTTAATGTTCTAGCACCGTTTGATTTTATATTGAAAGAGATAACCAGTATGTTACAGGATAACAGGTAGTTGTGTCAGCAGATGAGATTCATTTGAGCATTTTATCTATTTTTATATATTTTTGGAGTTGATTGAAGAAGGAAAAACCTATGGCAGAATCTTATTTGATTTGTTTTTTCCTTGACAATTGATGAACAGGTTGGAATATGTGGAGAGCATGGAGGGGAGCCTTCTTCTGTGGCATTCTTCGCGGAGGCAGGACTAGACTATGTTTCATGCTCTCCATTCAGGTTGAAAGACTATACATTTCCAAATAGTCTAAACTACCATCAAAATAACCACATTCCTGACTCCATTTCACTTTGACAGGGTCCCCATTGCAAGGCTAGCAGCTGCACAGGTTGCAGTGTGAAACAGGCTTCAACAGAAGCAGCTGCTTTCCAAGAGCACTTTTCGCCGACATTACTCACTTGTAAATTTACGATGAATGAAACAACTGCTGTACAATAAGCATCATTGATAGAAGTGTAAATAAAGTTCAACGCCTGCATCCTGATATTGGAAAAGTGGACCAGAGCTTGTGAGCTCTCTACTGCTTTCTCGTCTGGAACCTGTATTCACCAAGTTACTTGTAAAGTCCAAGAGATTCATATGATGTAAAAAGGCTTGTCATTTTGTGCATGTTTTAGAAGCCATAGTCATCTGTTTGTCTAGTAGGAATGATTAAAAATAAAAAATAAGAGATTTTACTGAAATTTTCTTCACAAATCACTATTAAGTGAAATAGAGTTTTTCCTCTTCTTGGGCTTTTTTCTTTCATAATTTATTTATTTTTTTAAAATCCAATTTCATTCTTAAATAATATATTAGTTGGAAAATGAATTTTATAATTTTTGAATTCAATTTTTACAAGATTATTATAATTTTATTATTTAAATTGCGAGTTTGATGAATTAACTCGATCAACTCGAGTTTTTTTCCCCTCTTTTTTAGTTTACTTTTTATCTCAATTTCATTAATATTAATATCAAGTTGATTAAGAATTAAGTTTTATGCTTTATTTTAGTTTGTTTTTTTATAAGATTATTCTCGTCTCATGATTCGGGTCACGTGTTTGGTGGATTAACCTACGTTAACTCGAGTTGTTTTTTTAATTGATTTTTTTTTCAATTTATTTTTTCAACACTAGATTAATTAAAAATTATAATTTATTTTTTTATTATGAATTAATCTAGATTAACTCAAGTAAAGTAATATTAAACATAGTTGCTTATGTGGATTATATATTTCACATATATCTCATATTAAAAAACCAATCATCTAACAAGGAAGACATAACAAATACAAAGTAGGTTAAAAATTACTCACGGAATTGCAAGCAAATAATAACTCATGTTATATAATACATATGCGTTATGATGCATTTAGTCAATTAGTTGTAATACTTAGTGGGAGAGGACTTCTAAGGGATAATCTTTTTACACATTTGAAGTGGTTAGACATGTTCTGAGATTGTTAGCTGTCATTTTTCCCAGGAACTTAGAGCTCCAATAGCTCAAGTTTTAGCTCAACCAAATAATTCTCTAATCTCATCACAAATACTTAATAATGAAGAGATTTTATTCATATTTTATTATGTAAATATATTTATTTTAACAATATCTGTGGTGCTCATATGATCATTCTTATTACTATAAATAAGATTTTATAGATTGTATCAATAATATATATATGAAACAAAAATCCAAGTTCAGGTTCTCATAGAAGGTGTATAAAGATATAAAAAAAGAAAAAGTTATCTTACAATGAATGCATCAATTACTTGCAATACACTTATATCACTATAAAATTTCATCGTTTTATAGAAGAAAATATCTTGTTGGTGTGTAATTATCAGTTTGTCAGTGATTTATTTACCAATATCTTTACTGATGGATTACATCTGACGGCTTTCCTCTCATCGGTAATTCCACATTCCGTCGCTATATCTGTTGGAAACATAAAAAAATCATTTGCCGATGGTTTTACAGACGAAAATTTGCGCTTAAAAAAAAAAAAAGTTTCCCGCTTGAAATACATCGATGAATTTTAATCTGTTGGCGATATCATGATTTACCGACTACTGCAACCCATCGGTAAATTTTTTGGTGAGTGTTTGAAATACCAACCAAATATATCCGTTTGTAAATTCATCGGTAATTATTGCAGTTATTGTCAAATGCTGATGGAATGAATCCATCAGTAAAGCTATTAATGAATGTATGAAATACTGACTGAATATATCCATTTATAAATGTATCGGTGAATGTGACAGCTTCTATTAAATGCCGACAGATTCATTCCGTCGGTAAAACCCTTTGTAATAGTTTTTTCTAATTTTTTTTTAAAATTATTTAGAATACATAATATAAATTATATAAATTAATGGTAATAAAAACCAATTATGCAAATACATCTATATTAAACATCAAAAACAAAAAATAAAAGTTAAATAATATTCATTACAACTGAATGTATTTCAAAAAAAATATTAAATGAAATTTTAAAGGTACATAATGTTTATTACAAATTAATATAAAGGAGGAGCTGGAGGAGGAGGAGGTCTTGGAGGCGGAGGCTGGTGGTTATACGACCAAAAAGAATGAGGCGCACATGTTCCACTCTGTGTTGTCATGTTCATGACCATTTCGTGAAGCTGTTCATAAGTTGCCTTTTGTTGCGCAGACTCCGCTCTTTGTTGTGCATGAGATGCTTTAAGTTCTGCATACTCCGCTGATAGGTGGTCATATTTTTCGGTGAGCTGAGTCGTATGTTGCTGCAAGGCCATGAACTCTTTAGATTGGGAGCTCCTAACGGTTGAAATACTATGGGCCGACTGCAAGTTATTAGCCGTAGTATTGGAGAGCCCATAAACCTAATTTTTATCGGGTCCATCTAATGATCCAACCTCCATCCATAAATCTAGATCGAATTCTAGATGGGTCAAAATATCGTTTCCATATCTTTCCTTCAATTGATTATTATAGGTCTCTTGAAAATAAAAAAAGTAACCATCATATTCAATTTAATAAACATAATAACTTACAAAATAAAATGGTTGAACAAACATATCAACGAATTGTTGCACCCCCTTTTAGCAGTCTTGACTCCACACATGTTTCTTCACAAATAGCTCCATCGGACTCAGCTCTTGTTCAAGAGACGTAGCCTATAATGAAAAAGATTTATTAACAACAACTTAATTTAATGATATATTTCATTTAAATTAATCTTACCATCTATTTTGCATGTGCAGTAAACAGAATGGAGATGCTAGTGTGCGTTGTCACCGAGCCATGAATTAGTCGATTCTGGTTGGAAGCACTAGACTATGAGCGTCGTGTGAACCGCTCAGATGTCACGTGCTCAAGATATTACAGCCATATATCTTCTAGGATGTATATCAGTTTGAAATCCCTCCAAACCGCAACATCGTTCTAGCCTTGGAAACCCCTATTTCTCGCGGTTTTTTTTTTGTTTTTTCTTGCGCTTCATACCAAAAATCATGCAATGTACACGCAGCCAAAAAATACATTTTGAAACATCAATTTTTGTCTAAAAAAAATCTTGTATTGTTTTCAATGTTACCTAGTTGCCACGTGATTTTCCCATACCCTCCTCGCAACAGTGTTATGCTCACTGTCCTAGTAGAATTTGTCATGTATATAAATTATTAATTTTAAATAAAAATAATAATTTATTTATAATTATATTAATAATTTATTAGAAATAAGCTAAAAAATATAAATTAACACCAACCTTAAATCTATCAAACTATGTATTGATTTAAGACATCCATTCAGGATGCTTGGATATCTAACTCCATTGAAACAATGAAATCTCCATCGAGGATTTAAACACTGATGATATTACTCAAGCAGCCTCAATGTTTGTGAACCTAAAAATAAATAAAATAAATTCAATAGTGATTACTTCATAAATTATGTTGTGATTTTTTGTTTTAAAGAAAACTAAAACCTTAACAAACTTACATTGAAAGGTCATCCTTCCACCGTGCCTCGTACTTGGGGGTAAATTGATTACTCTATGAAGGCGACCTTTGCACTGTGAACTAGCGCTGGAAGAAGTAGCATCAATTGACAGCGCAGGTGGTGTAGGTGCCTCTTCTTGAGAGGTACCTAAGGAAATATCATCCTCGCTGTTAGACAAACTAGCTACGACCATATGTGAGTGACTGCGACCATCTCTAGTTTTCATTCTACGTTTTTACACAATTTTATACAAATAATTATATAATTAAATTTAAATATTAAAAAAAATTCGACAACACCTCTTTATGCTGGATACTACCCAAATCCACAAACCTGCACATATTAACAATAACCACAACCAATTGACCCAATCTATACTAATTATTCCAACATATTCAATTACTAATCATAGGGTAAATTCAACATTAAGAATTACAATTCAACAAATTATTCAATAATTATACCAATATAACAATAAAATATATTCAATAAATAAATAAAAAACTCTAGACTAACAATTAAAATTAATGAAAAAAATTAAACATAAATCATGCAATAATAGAGTAAAATTAACAATTATTCCAAAATATTCAATTACTAATACCAAGGTAAATTCAACATTAACAATAAAAATTCAACAAATTAACTAATAATAAGTATACCAATACAACAATAAAAAATATTCAATAAATTCAAAAAAAAAAAAAACTATAGACTTTAGGAATGAAATATGCTTACTTTAATAATGTGTTGAATTCAAGACTTTATCTACATTACAAAAAATACACCAAAAAAAAACATAACAAAAAAATAGCAAAAAAAAACCCTTAAAGTAAAATGAAATAAAAGAAACATGTACCTTTTAAACTGATGAAGATTCACAAGAAAACTTGCTAGAGATTGGAGGTGAAAGCTTCGAACAATGGAGAGGAAAAAAAATCAAAATTTAAGGTGAAAATCGAAGGAGAAGAAAAAACAAACTGAAGGGGTGGTCGCTGGAACTTAGATGATAGTTTTACCGATGGATTCACTAACATATATAAAATTAATTATTATTTTAATTTATTTTGTCGGTGAAGTGTCAAAATTCCATCGGTAATTTTTGAATTTCACACCAAAATGTTTAATGACCCTCCATATTTTTCGTGGTTCGTTGATAATTCCGTCAATAAAATAACGTAGTCAGAGATGCATTTAATACACCATTCTTTGAAATTCGCACAGTCCATCAATAATTTTATCAGTAAAATTAACCCGTCGATAACTCACCGATGGACATCAATCCATCGGTAAGCATGTCGGTGATTTTGGCATTTCAAGTAATTATTTTTGAACTCTCTGTGAAATACAGACGAACATATTTCGTCGGTATGGACGTCGGTGATTCTGGCATTTCAAGTTATTGTTTTTGAACTCTCTGTGAAATACAGACGAACATATTTCGTCGGTATGGACGTCGGTGATTCTGGCATTTCAAGTTATTGTTTTTGAACTCTCTGTGAAATACTGATGGACATATTTCGTTGGTATGAACATCGGAGATTGTGGCATTTCAAGTAATTATTTTCAAACTCTCTGTAAAATGTCAACGAACATTATTCCATCGGTATGGATATCAGTGATTGTGGCATTTTAAGTAATTATTTTCAAACTCTCTGTAAAATGTCGACGAACATTATTCCATCGGTATGGACATCGGTGATTGTGGCATTGTACAAGAAAGATTGTATTTGTATAGCCTATTTACCTTCCTGTAAAAACTTAAATGATAAATTGTCTATTGCACAAAACAATAACAATAGTGCTTAAACAATAAATATTTCATATTACAAAATATATCATCTATAATCTAAATTACATGAAAAAAAGGGTTTTACACATGGCTTCTTTTTTATTATTAGTGAGAATTTTCTTCTTCTTTTTCATCATCAATTGAATAGCCATCACCTTCATCACAATCTTCGATATAGATATCATCTTCTTCATCGACATTTGCCTATCCACTAGAGTTCAAAACAACATTTAACTTCTCTACGTCAACATCAATAAGACTATAATCGAAAACATGAAAATTTGAATTTTCTTCCAATTCAATTGAAGGAGCAACTTCATATGGTTTAACTAACTCACTAACTTGAGAGACTTCATCTCACACATTTGTGTCTTCGTTCTCATCATGAACAACCTCAACACGACCTCGCAGTTTCATTTTTAAAACAAACAACCAATCCACTTTTGATTGATCCTTTCTAAATGAATGGGTGTATGTTTAATAAATTTGTTGATATTGATTTGCGAAAACAAAGACATCATTTATGTTGCGGAGTCTAGCTTTTGAGTTGATTTCAACCAAACAATAGTGCGGATCCATTCTGATTCCTCTGTCAATCGTGTTATACCAATAACATTTGAATAAAAACACTTTATTCTGTTTGTTATGACATTGTAGTTCGATGACCTCTTCTAATCTACCATAGTAGCCAACTTCTAACTCACCACCAGTGGATCCCTTAACACAAACACTGTTGTTATATGTCTTTCATCCCTTACCCGTATTCTTCAGTATAGAAAACATATCCATTGATAAAATACCCATTGTAGCATTTACATTTTCTTTCAGGCCTTAGGTTTAGTGAAGACAATGACTTAGGCGTACTCCTTCCCATTTGATAAACTTTATATATAATGTACATCAATAAATAGTAAATGAATAAGAATCTCATAATGACATGCATACGTATAGTAATTTTGTAAGTTAGAATGAGTTTGTGATAATGCTTACATGTGCTCTGAACCACGTGGCAAATTATTCATCTTGTAATTGAAAGATCTGGGATTCAGTCAGCCATGAGTTATTGGATAGCAAATATTGTCGATTTTGCCTGCAAATGATAATGAGTATATGATATTATAATATATAATTAACAATATATTACTAATAAATTTTAATTAGTAGTACACATATATAAACTTACTGAATAAAAGGTCTCAGCTCATTACAGTTAAATAGAACATAGTTGTGTGCTTGTTTGAACTTCAGTTCTGACAAATATCTTCCTCTTACAACATTTTTAAGTGTGAGTCATCTAGTATTGGAGAATATTGATAAGTTTCTACTGGAAGGCACTTCACCGTTATCATCATGTCGTAGAATGCGATTGATTCTCGTTCTCAAATGAGGTTTGAAATAGTACAAGATAAATATTGAGATCTCCTCAACAATATAAGCCTCACATATCAAAGCCTCAACATGTGCCTTGTTCTTAACCTTTTTCTTGAGATTAAATAAGTACCTGCATTGAATAAATCAAGTATTTTCAATTAAGAAAAACATAGAAAATACTTTTATATATGAATTACATTGCAACTGTAATATCTAACCATTCGAATGGATACATCCATTTATATTGGACTGGTCCTCCAGCTTTTGCCTCGAATGATAGATGTATAGAAAGATACTCCATTGAGTCAAAAAATGATGGAGGGAATATCATCTCAAGTTTATATAGTATCTCGATGATATTCGTTTGAAACCTCTCAATGTGCTCAACATTCAACATGTTAGAGCATATATCTTTGAAGAAATGACTAATCTCCGTGATTGCACCCAGATTCCCTTTGGCAACAAATCACGAAAAGCTAATAGGATGAGTGTTTGCATAAATACATGGAAATCATGACTCTTCATTCCATACAATTTGCAGTCCTCTATATTAACCAGTCTTATATGTTCGATGCATGTTCATTTAGAAAACGCAGACTTTTAAGCCATTTGTAAAGTAGCAGTTGTGTGTTTTTTTCTAACACGAAGCTTGGTCTTGGTTTTGTGACCCATGACTCATCATAAACTAACTCCATATTTTTACGGTTACAGTATAAAGCTATATCCAATCTAGCTTTGATGTTTTCATTTGTCTTCCCCTTCACATCCATGACGGTGTTGAAAATGTTCTCAAACACGTTCTTTTCGATGTGCATCACATCAAGGTTATGATGGAGTAAATTGGTCTTCCAATAAAGAAGCTCCCAAAAGATACTCTGCTTTACCCTATTATAGGTCAAACCAAAACCAGAAAACTTCTGCTTACCTAATTGAAGGCTAAATATAATGTCATTGTAGTCTAATATAACACCATGCAATTCTTCACTAAAAAGATGTAGGGATGCAACATCTTTTACAACTCTGCCAATAAAAAAATCTTTTCTGTTCTTTCTATCCCTGTGATTAGGTGGCAAGAAGCGAAGGTGACAGTAAAAAAAAGAAGTTTTACCTCTGTTTGCTAGCATAAATGCCTTGTTGTTTTTTATGCAATACGGACATGCGAGTTTTCCATGCGTGCTCCAACCAGAAAGCATTCCATAAGCTGGAAAATCATTGATAGTCCACATCAAAGTCGCCCTCATAAGGAAATTTTATTTCCTTGATATATCATAAGTCAGAGCTCCGAAAGACCACAACTACGACAACTCATCAATCAACAGTCGAAGACAAACATCTATATTCTGCCTCGAGTTGCTTAGACCGGGTATCACAGTAGATAAAAACATGAACTCCAACCTCATACACATTTCTGGTGGCAAGTTATAAATTGTGAGTATGACCAGCCAACAAGAATAAGGAGCAACAAATAACCTGAATGGGTTGAATCCATCTATACACAACCCAAGACACACATTTCTTGATTCAGTTGAAAAATAAGGATGAACACTACTAAAGCGTTTTCACGCTTCGCCGTTAGAAGGATGCACCATCACTCTATCAACCACATCATATGCTTGATGCCATGTCATGTGCTTAACAGTCCTTCCTAATATGAATAACCTTTGTAGTCTAGGTGTGATCGGGAAGTATCTAAGATTTGTATATGTTACTAGAGTTTTTCCCCTACCAATTCTAGGTTTGTTACCAGAATGCTTGTGACACGACTAAAAGGTTGATGTCTTCTCCCAAGTGCAGGAGTGTCGAAGTAATAAATAACCCAGCAAGATCGAGGTCGAACCACAGGGAGGTTAATTGTAAAAATTATAAAAAACAATTATAAACAACAACAGTAGTAACAATAACAACAACAATAACATAAAAGTTAACTAAGTAAAGGAAAGGAAATGAAAGGCATAAACTTAATATTAATGAAAACAAAGCATAAAAAATACAAAGAGAGAAAGGAAGAGCATGATCTTGATCTGGAAACCAAGATGCCTAAATGCATGGCAAATGCCTCCTTTTATAGGCCAAAATTAGGAACTATTGATTTGATGACTAATTGATAAGTGGGTGGCCAACTTTTGACTTGGTGACAATCTTTATCTTCTCTTGTCTGCCCAAAACGTCATTGATAACGTCAAAATTGGAGCCAGTTGCAAACATGAAAGTTGTAGGCAATTGTCTCAGCTTTCTTGTGTAAACAATTCAGCTCATTTGGACTTCTAGAACTCCAGATATGGCCAAAATACCGAACAGTGCTCGGGCTGGAAGACAGATTCGGGCTTCTTTGTTGTTGCTACAATTTGGACTTGAAAATGGCCTTTTTAGATCTTGGGTCCATAGGAATGTTGTAGACCTATGTCTTACCTTTTCATCCATATAAATTGGACCTAAATCTGAGATCTATAGCTCCAGATATGACCCAATTACCGAATAGTGTTCCGGTTTGGATTGCACCGACATCTCTTTTCTAAGTTTGACCATCTCTTTGCCCTTGAAATTTAAGTTCTTAAAGTCATCAATCAATCCTTTCATTTATGTGATAGGCCTTCATTTAAAATGAACATTTACCACAAATTAAAGGTATCTTATATTATTAGATATATTATTATAAAACATGCTTTAGTTAAGGAGTTATTGATACTTCAAGTGCAAAATGATGATATAAAACCATGATAAAAATGCACTTTTAAGTACTAATCAGCTTGCATGTCATGCAGTCGGCCATCTCATCATTTTCAAGGTAGTATAACATGCAGAAGTTAGGGCACATGTCAATTTTCTAATATCCTAAACCGAGGGGTTTTATCATAGACTTTGTAGCATATAAGATCTTTTTTAGCCTGTTCCCTTCAGGTAAAATGCTTCTCGCTCATTTAATAATTTTGTCATACCCGATCTCACTCAACCCGTGATCTAACTTGATGGTGAACACCTATGCTATGGTCGATAATTTACTGTGGTTTGTGCAGCTATCTCATAATGGTTCGTTAGAATCTTTCAACAAATCAAAAAACCTAGCTGCACCTGCAATTAGACATTAACTGAAATTACCTTGATTCATTCTTATTACGTCTATAACCATATTTTTGTAAGGATTAATGTTGTCATTTGCCACTTCATGCACGTTTCTAGTACTAGAAGTTGGCCCTACCACCGTTTCTCCCATTCTCCTCTTACTAACAATTACTTCTCCATGTGCATACCAACACTGGTAATTCTCCATAAACCCTTTGTGTAGAAGATGTATCATTATAACATCTGGATGTAGATATTTTTTATTTTGAAACTTCCTGTATGGACACCTAATACCGCCTCTAGTAAAATTTCTGGGAATAGATGTTACAAAATTAATAAAACCTTGAACCCCATTATAATAATCAATCTCCGCAATTCTTAGGGTGAATCTCGATACATCCATGACTTATATCAAACCTCTATAAAATTATGATGACATCATGTATTAATTAACTAAGTTAGGTAAATAAACTTGCAAAAATATTACTTCACCTCGAGATTATTTAACAAAACCAATCACAACTTCTTATAAATATTAAATATTCATTATCATTTATCAACATCCATACAAATTAATATATATAAATTTATAGTTATACATGAAAGTTAGAACTAATATTTATGCAATTGCCTCAAACTTGTGTATGTAATTGTCAAGAACTTATTTTAAAATTAGAACTTTTTATTGCATGATTTGTATGGTAATATCTTTTGAATTATTAGAAATAAAAGTTATGATATCTTTTTTAATTATTGAAATTATATCAGTCACCTACTTGTCTATTTGGTAATATGATTTGTGTTGGTATGATACTTATTTTATTTAAGTTTGATATGAGTTAAATGTTAGAACTCTTATTGGAATATTTTTATGATTTTCTTAGCATTCCAATGAAAGGATTTTGATTGAAAAAGGTTTTTCATACATATATATCCAAGAAAATATTTAATAAATAATTAATATGATATAGGTCTATTTATATCTTATTTAAAATGCCTATATTTTATGTAATTTTAAATCATTTTATCAAACAAAAAAAAGATTTCTATAACCCAAATGATTTATAAATTAAGAAAAAAAAAGTCAGGATTGCTAATTCAATTTATTTTCACATGTAATCAAAACACTGTAGTTAAATTCAATTACGTGATTTAGTATATTATTTCAAATATAAATTTTTTAATAGTTTAGCAATTAAATTCAAATTTATTTATGAATTAAAATTCATGAACAATTTTGATTCCAAACAACATGTAAAAGGCCCTAAAACCATTTCTCTCGCTAATGCTCTCAGAGTTAAGAAGAACAAAGAATTATAAAAGGAAAAATGGTAACATAAAGCTATGTAGTGGTACACAACATAACAATTATCAAGAGGCCCAAGTGGATACCCTAGTAAGAAGTTCAATTCTTTAGGTAGCCATGGCTCCACTTCTCACTTCTCTTTTTTCATCAGTTCTACTCTTTAATTGATGCCTAATACTTCCTCAAATTTTTTATTTTAAATTTCATTTATTTTTTAGAATAATGTTTTTAATTATATGATGGTTTATATTATTTGACGAGGAGAAAAATTATGATATTTACAACTTGGATATTATGTCTTCTTTTTTGTTCAGTAATCAACATTCTTTTTAGAACACTACTACATTTAATAGTTTTATCAATGAAATATTTTATTGGTATTTTACTCTATCATTTCATCATCATGAATTTTACTGATTGATTCACAAATAGAAAACATCCATCACTAAATTGCTCAACGATAATTTCTATTATATTAGCATTTTCATCGGTAAAAAAAAAAAATAGAGATAATTTCTATTATATTAGCATTTTCATTGGTAAAAAAAAATATATGATTTTATAGATGAAAAATACACGTAAAAAAAAAAATTTACCCGTTAGAATATATTAGTGATTGGCAGTGACATTTATCAATGATCTACTATTCATAATTGTTTGATGAAGTTCTTTATATTCCACAGAGAGCCGTTTATATTTTTTTAGTTAGATAGGTCATATGTTCTTGCAAGACCGTGAACTTCTTAGACTAAGTGCTTGATATCGATTGTAAGACTCAATGGTTGAGACACCATGGGCCGTTTACAAGTTCTTGATCGTAGTGTTGGGGGTCCGTACACCCTATTTCTATCAGAAATCCACCAGACAATCTTGCCTCTATACATAAACCAGGATTGGAATTCTAGTGGGTTGAAGGATTGTCCCCGTATTTATCCTTCAACTGGCTATTATATATCTAATAGAAATAAAAAATGAAACTATCAAATTCAATTCAAGAAAATAATAGCTTATGAAAGAAAATAGTTGAATGAACATATCATAAAGTGTTGAGCATGGTCATCAATCTTTTCGTCGTGTCAGTTTTCACTTCCAAAATGTTGCACCCTTTTCTGGTGGTTTTCACTTTGTATATGTGTTTCCATAAAACGTTTCATTGGGCATGACTAACATCTAAGAGCCATAGCTTGTAAGACAAAAATGTTGCTAGTTAAATATACTTATAAATAAAAAAAATTAATTAAAGATAAATATGGTTAAAATTAATCTTACCATTCTCTTTGTATGTGAAATGAATGGAACAGAATTGCCGATGTGCGTGGTAATTGAACCATGAATTTTTCGACTTTGATTCCTTGCACTAGATTGTAAGCATTAAGTGAAATGCTTGGATGTCATGTGCTGAATATATTCATATTCTCTAGGATGTGTGATAGTATGAAATTCTTCCAACCTGCCATGTCATTCCAGCCTAGTAAAGTGTTTTCTCTGTCATATTTTTTTAGATATTTTTATTTCTCATACCAAAAATCACACAACCTAAATGATACAAACGTATTCTATATGAGTTAATGACAAATGAATTTTTAATACTTAAAATTAAAAAAATTATCATATTGTTTTTGATGTTATGTAATTACAATGTAATTCTCTCAAAACCTCATCGCAACATTATCATTTGCTTTATTCCACTTAAATTTAGCTTTGCATTAAAAATTTCTAAAATATAAATCAATAATTTCAATAAATTAAAGAAATTAACATAGAAAATACTAAAAATGTTAAGTTAACACTAACCTTAAATCTTGTAAACCATTAAAGAAATTAACATAAAAAATACTAAAAATGTTAAGTTAACACTAACCTTAAATCTTGTAAACCATGCATCAACATGAGATTTCAAATCAAGATGTTTTCAATTAACAAAAACAATGAAAATACATATTTAATTACATTGCATATATAATATCTAATCTCTCAAATGAATATGTACATCTATACCGGACTAGGGCTCAAACATTTTCCTCATATAGTAAATGTAGGGGTATATGCTCCAATAAGTCAAAAAATTATAAAAGAGATATCATCTTAAGTTTGCATATTGTTTGGATGATATTCAAATGAAACCTCTCACTGTGTTGTGTTTGCAACTCGTTGGAGCATATATCTCTAAGAAAATGATTGATCTCCATGAGTGCATCTTATATCCCCTTTGACAATAAATCACAATAAGCTAATGGAATGAGTATATCCATTCTGACCTTGATGTTGTCCTTTATCTTCCCTTCATGTCCATGACCATATTGAAAATGTTCTCAAACACGTTCTTTTATATACACATTACATCAATGTTATGGTGGAAGAGATTGATCTTCCAATAAAAAAACTCTCAGAAAATACTTTGCTTTACCCAATTGTGGATCAAATAAAAATCAAGAAACTTTAGCTTATCGGATTAACAACCAAACATATTGTTACTGTACTTCAACACCACTTTATACAATTCTTCACTAGAAAAACATAGGGATGCAACATTCTTTTTAACTCTGGTCATCAAAAAAATCATCTTTGTTCTTTTTATACTTGTGATCCATTGATAAGAAACGTTGGTGGCAGTAAAAAAAGATGTTTTACCCCCTTTTGTTAGTGTAAATGCCTTGTTATTTTCCATACAATATAGACATGTTAGTTTTCCATACATGCTCAAAATAGAAACAATTTCATAAGCTGAAAAATCATTGATAGTCCACATCAAAGTTATCTTCATAAGAAAATTATAGTTTGTTGATACATTATAAGTTAAAACCTTGAAGGATTACAATTGCATTAATTCATCAATCAATGGTTAAAGACAAATATCTATATTCTAGCTCGAACTATTAAGGTAAAAGCCCGACCCAACCTGTCATATATTACTCGTTTTGGGCCTTACCGCCCTCACAGTTTTGTTCTTGGTGACGTGAGCCCATCTCTAAGCTTGACATCCTAAAACACGTATGACATGTTGACAACTAGGATTCTTAATAAGGCTAGCTACCACTCCCTCACCCGCCAATATGAGATATTACAATTAGGACCAGTGATTAGTACTTAAAAGTACATTCTCATTAAGGATTTATGTCATTATATTGCACCTAAAGTATCATTAAATTCCCTAACAAAAGCATGTTTTATATTAGCAAGTCTAAAAATATAATATACCTTTAATTCATGGTAAATGTTCATCCTAAATGCAGGTCTATCACATAAATAAAAGGATTGATTGACATGGTGAATGTTCATCCTAAATGCAGGTCTATCACATAAATAAAAGGATTGATTGATGAGTTTAAGGATTGAAATTGAAAGGATAAAAAGAAGGCCAAACTTAGCAAAGTGTTGCTGGTGCATTCCAAACTTGAACACCGTTCGGTAATTTAATTATATCTAAAGCTGTAGATATCAGATTTAGGTCCATTTTATATCGATGGAAAGGTAAGACATAGACCTACAACTTTCATATGAAGTCAAAGACTCAGTTCTGCCGTTTTCAAGCCCAAATCTTAGCAACAACTTAAAGACTCAGTTCAACCGTTTTCAAGCTCAAATCTTAGCAATAACGAAGACATCGGAAGCTAATTCCACAATTCAGTTGGCTATAATTCTGATGTGAGCAATGACGTTTTGGCCAGCCAACAATATCAAAAATCAGCCCACAATATCAAAAAACCAGCAGCCATTAATGTCAAAAACCAGCCACCAAATCAATGGATGCCCACCAATTCTTCAATCAATCAATAGTTCTGAAACTTAGCCTATAAAAGGAGGCATTGTCCATGTATTTAGTCATATTAATTTTCAGATCAAAGTTATCTTCTTGCTTTCTCTCTACATCTTTGTAATGTTCAAGTTTTCTTTTATGCTATAGTAATCTCTTGTTTATGCTCTTTCATTTCCTTTCCTATACTTAGTTAGCTTATATTATGTTTATGTTCTTATATTGTTTATTTGTGTTTTTCTCCTTCTTAATGTTTAGCTAAGTTAATTATGTCAAGGTGAAAAGGTTTCTCTAATGGTGTTAGAATAGGTATAATATAAACTCAACATGAGCTTTAAATGTTTATATCCAAGAAAGATTGTTATTAACATGTTTTATCTTTTTATCTTACTAATTCTTAATACCTTGCTTATTAAATGTTTAATTTAGATTTGTGTTGTATAATATTTGGTACATCAAATGCTTGATCTTTCATAGTTTTCGGCCGAAATCGTTATTATGATAGAAACTTGATTTGTTGTTAACATAAACTAGCAACATGAATGCTTGATGATATTTATAAGTATGGTATTACTTATATAAGATAATTAATATGATCATGTTAGTAATTTATAATGAGCTAATAACGAGAAATCATCCGATTAGAACCTCCTTTGTGTGTGGTTTCTAGTTGAGTAATAAAAAGAGTTTATATTATATTTATTTGAAATACCATTAGTGAATCCTATAACCTTGACATATGTTTTGTTATTGTTTAATCCTTACATCAATATCACATCCCAAAACTTTCTTCAACTCCTTTTCTGTTATTATTCTCTTTAAATCTTTTTCTTTATTTGTAATTTATATAATTCACCTCCCTGTGGTTCGACCCCGGTCTTGCCGGGTTATTTTACTTTGACACTCCTGCACTTGGGATAAGACATCAACTCTTTGATCGTGTCAAGTTTTTGGCGCCGTTGCCGGGGAGGTAAGTTATTGTATAAATTAAATATTTTATTTTATTTTATTTTCACTTTTATTTGTTTTTCTAATTGTTGTTTCTTTTTCTTTTTCTTTTTTTTCTTTTCTTTTCTTTTGTATTTGCATGAGAGTTTGGACACGTACATTAAGTGGTAGACTTTCTAGAAAATCATCATTTTCTTTAGAAAACATGGCCGAAGAAGATAACCAATCAATTCATAATGAGAATAATGAGAATAATGAGAATAATCGTGTTAGAACACTTAGAGATCATATGAATCCAACAAGAACAAGTGCACCATCATGTATTGTTTTTCCTCCTGATGCATCTCATTTTAATTTTAAGCCAGGTATTATTCAACTTTTACCCACTTTTCATGGCTTAGAATTAGAAAATCCATACTTGCACATAAGAGAATTTGAAGAAGTTTGTAACACTTATAATGACTTAAATTGTAGCATGAGCACCATCAAATTAAATGTTTTTCCTTTTTCGTTAAAAGATAAAGCTAAAACATGGCTACAAAATATTAGGTCAGGATCCATTCATGCTTGGGATGAAATGCAACAACAGTTTTTAAAGAAATTTTTTCCTTTTCATAGAACAAACTCATTCAAAAGACAAATCACCACTTTTACTCAAAAACTAGGAGAAACATTTTACAAATGTTGGGATAGATATAAAGACTTGCTTAATACCTGTCCTCATCATGGTTTTGAAACATGGAGATTGGTTTCACAATTTTATGAAGGGTTAACACCTAAAGATAGGCAAATAGTGGAATTGATGTGCAATGGAACTTTTGAAAATAAAGACCTTGATGAAGCAATGGAGTACCTAGACTTGCTAGTTGAAAATGCTCAAAATTGGGACACCACAGGTACTTGTGAGGCACCAGGTAAAACTCAAACTCATACATCTAATAGAGGCATGTATAACCTTAGGGAAGATCATGACCTCTAAGCCAAATTTGCATCTTTAGCTAGAAAAGTTGAGGCACTAGAATTAAAAAAAAAGTGGTCAATTAAAATCTGTTCAAGAAATTGTGTGTCAAATTTGTGAAACCAATAAACACTCAACCAATGATTGTCCCACGTTGCCTTCTTTTAAGGAATGTCTCCATGAACAAGCCAATGCTTTAAATAGTTTCCAAAGACCAAGTCATAACCCGTACTCACAAACATACAACCCTGGTTGGAGAAATCACCTAAATTTTAGTTGGAAGAGTGGTAACAATAATGCATAAACTTCACGGCCACCATTTCAAACACAACATAATTTTTAAAATTCTCATGGATATGCACCTCCTTATATTCCCCCTCCTAGAAGAAATCTTGAGAAAACATTACATGCATTCATTGAAAAGCAAGAGACAATCAACTCTCAAAATGCTCAAACCATGACTGATTTGAAAGATACTCTTGCAAAGTTCACATCTGCTCTCAGTTTTCATGAGAAAGGTAAGTTTCCATCTCAACCTCAGCAAAATCCCAAAGGGCAATACAATTCAAGTACAAGCAATTCTAGAAGCCAACATCTGGATCAAGTCAAATCAGTCACTACTCTCCGTAGTGGTAAGGTTATTAAAAAACCTATTCTTGAACCTTATGAGAAAGAAGATGAGTTAGTCTCCAAGGGTAAGGAAATGGTTGAACCTGATCATTGCAAGGAAGAGACTGATTTCCCACCAGCACTTCCATTTCGTCATGCCATGACCAAACAAAGGAAAGTCAATCACAATTCTGAAATCTTTAAAACTTTCAAACAAGTAAGGATTAATATACCTTTGCTAAATGCTATTAAATAGGTACCATCTTATGCTAAATTTTTGAAAGATCTATGCACTGTAAAGAGAAAATTGAATGTGAAAAAGAAAGCCTTCTTAGCCGAACAAATAAGTGCTATTCTTCAGAACATTAATGCTTTGAAATATAAAGACCCTGGTTGTCCTACAATTTCTTGCTTTATTGGAGAACATAAAATTAATAGAGCTTTACTTGATCTTGGAGCTAGTGTAAATTTACTTCCATACTCGGTTTTTCAAAGTTTCAATCTAGGTGAGTTATAACCTACTTCTATAACTCTTTTACTTGCTGATAAATCTATAAAAATGCCTAGAGGAATAGTTGAAGATGTGTTAGTACAAGTTGATAAATTCATCTTTCCTGTGGATTTTATTGTTTTGGATACACAACCTGTTGAAGCATGCAATTCAATTCCTGTTATTTTAGGACGTCCATTTCTTGCAACTTCTAATGCATTGATTAATTGTAGGAATGGAGTGATGAAGTTATCTTTTGGAAACATGACATTAAAAATGAATGTTTTTAACATTTACAAGCAACCTAGAGATGATAATGATTTAGAGGAAGTAGATTTTATTGAAAAAATAATTTACAATCAATTTGAAAATTCTTCCAATGAAACTGAGTTTAATAAATCTAAAGATTTGCAAATGGTTTGTTTTCAAGAAGAATCAAAGCCAAATATTTGGAGACCAAAAATTGAGGAATTGCCACCACGATCAATTGGGTCCATACCTTCAAGTGTTCAACCACCGAAACCCGATTTGAAGCCATTGCCATGTAATCTCAAATACTCATTTTTGGGAGAATAAAACTTTTCCGGTAATAATTTCTTCCAAACTTAATGTTCATCAAAAAGGTAAATTATTACAAACTCTTAAAATGCACAAAAATGCATTAGGATGGACCATAGCTGACATAAAAGGAATTAGTCCTTTGATTTGCACACACAAGATTTATTTGGAGGAAAATGTTAAACCCTCTAGAGAAATGCAACGAAGACTTAATCCTAATATGAAAGAAGTAGTGAGGAATGAAGTCATTAAACTTCTAGATAATGGAATCATTTATCCTATTTCCGATAGCAAAGGGGTAAGTCCTACCCAAGTTGTACCTAAAAAGTCTGGAGTTACTGTGATAACAAATGAGAAAAATGAGTTAATTCCAACGAGGACTATTACTAGTTGGCGCATGTGCATTGACTATAGGAAACTTAATTCAATGACTAGAAAAGATCACTTTCCTTTACCTTTCATGGATCAAATTCTAGAAAGAGTTGCAGGTCATGAATTTTATTATTTTCTAGATGGTTATTCAGGTTACAACCAAATTGAAATTGCGTTTGAAGATCAAAAGAAAACTACTTTCACATGTCCATTTGGTACATTTGCATATCGAAGGATGCCTTTTGGATTATGTAATGCACCAACCACGTTTCAAAGATGCATGCTTAGTATATTCAGTGATATGGTTGAATGCTTTCTTGAGATATTTATGGATGATTTTTCTGTTTTTGGTGATTCATTTGATAATTGTTTAACTAATTTGGAAAAGGTTTTGAACAGGTGTGAAGAGAAGAATCTTGTGTTGAATTGGGAAAAATGTAATTTTATGGTAACAAACGACATTGTACTTGGTCACATTGTTTCATTAATAGGAATTGAGGTTGATAAATCTAAAATTGAGTTAATTGCCAACTTGCCAACACCAAAATCTGTTAAAAATGTGAGATCATTTTTAGGACATGCTGGTTTTTATAGAAGGTTTATCAAAGATTTTAGTATAATATCTAAGCCATTGTGTAACCTTCTAACAAAGGATAATGTTTTTGAATGGACTGAATATTGTGAAGAAGCCTTTGTTAAACTTAAAAACCTACTTACATCTACTCCTGTTATTCAACCTCCTGATTGACCCTTACCTTTTGAAATAATGTGTGATGCTAGTGATTATGTCGTGGGTGCTGTTTTAAGATAAAGAAAAGATAAGAAACCCTATGTGATTTACTATGCAAGTAAAACTTTAAATTACATAAGCACTGAAAAAGAATTACTTGCTGTAGTATTTGCATGTGAAAAATTCAGATCTTATCTTGTTGACTCACCTGTTATTGTTTTCAGCGATCATGCATCGTTGAAATATCTTCTTTCTAAGAAGGATTATAAAGCTAGATTGGTGCGGTGGATTTTGTTACTTCAAGAATTCTATATCACAATCAAGGATAAGAAAGACACCAAAAATGTTGTCGCGAATCATTTGTCAAGATTGACAAGTGATTCAAAATCTGACATCACACCAATCGATGACTACTTTCCTGATGAATCTTTACTTTCTGTCACTGCAATGCCTTAGTTTGCTAATGTTGTTAATTTTCTTGTTTTAGGACATTTGCCAGCATATTGGGGCACCCAAGACAAAAGAAAGTTCTTGAACGAAGTGAAGAACTTTTATTGGGATGACCCTTATTTATTCAAATATTGTCCTGATCAAATATTTCAAAGATGCATTCCCGACAATGAGGTAAGTAATGTCATTAAATTTTGTCATTCTGAGGCATCTGGGGGTCATTTTTCGTCAAAAAAGACAGCCGCAAAAATCTTACAATGTGGATTTTATTGGCCCACCATGTTCAAGGACACACATGCATTCTATAAATGTTGTGAAAATTGTCAAAAGTTAGGATCTCTTTCAAAACGTCACATGATGCCTTTAAGTACTATTCTTGTCATTGAAATCTTTGACTGTTGGGGTATAGATTTTATGGGTCCATTTCCTCCATCATTTGGTTTTGTGTACATATTAGTCGCAGTAGACTATGTTTCAAAATGGATAGAAGCAATTCCAAGTCATAACAATGATCATAAAACAATCATTAAGTTTTTGAAAGAAAACATTTTGAGTCGATTTGGAATCCCTCGGGCCATGATAAGTGATGGTGGAACACATTTCTGTAACAAGTCATTTGAGTCTTTAATGAAGAAATATGGAATCACACACAAAGTTGCCACCCCTTATCACCCCAGACAAATGGACAACTAGAACTTACTAATAGGAAGATCAAACAAATCTTGGAAAAAACAGTAAACCCTAATCGAAAGGACTGGTCTTTAAGACTTAATGATGCACTTTGGGCCTATCGAACTGCTTTTAAAACATCATTAGGTATGTCACCTTATAGGTTGGTTTATGGAAAACATTGTCATTTGCCTGTGGAACTTGAATACAAAGCTTATTGGGCTATTAAAGCTTTCAATTCAAACCTGGATGATGCTAGTCAACTGTGTAAGTTAGAAATAAATGAGCTTGAAGAAATAAAAAATGATGCATATGAGAATTCAAAAATTCATAAAGCAAGAATCAAAGACTTTCATGATAAAAGAATCTTGAGAAAAACATTTGATGTTGGTCAAAAGTTTTGCTTTATAATTCTTGACTCCATTTATTTCCTGGAAAGCTAAGATCAAGATGGAGCGGTCCATTTATTGTGAAACATGTATATCCTTATGGGGCCTTTGACATTGAGAATCCAAAGAATGGTAATGTTTTCAAGGTCAATGGACATCGTTTGAAAGCTTACTTTGATAATTTTCCTAGTAAAAATGAATCCATTGGTTTGAATGATCCTGTATATAAAGGTTGATTATTTTGTTTTTCTCATATTTTTGTTTCTTTTTTATGTGACTTTTGTTTTGCTAGTCTTTCTCCAACCCCGGTCAAATGGAGGATAACGGTACTCCATGACTCTTAAGTTGGTTCTTTCAGTTTCCCATGATAATTGATATCTCTGTATATATTTGTTCAATTCCTTATTCCTTCTCTTTTCTTTACATCTCTTCTCCACTTCTCTGTAAAAACAAAACAAAAATGGACACCACTCTTGAAAAAATGAAAAAGTATTTTCCTGCTCTGCCTCAAAATGCAATTACAAAAATTTACCGTGCTAGGTGTGAAAGATTGAGGTTGTTAATGAACCATGGAATTCCTGAAGGTATTCGCTGGATAATTGAAGCAAAGATCCGATTATCAGGTGAGTCTTCCAACTCTTTTATTTCATACATGCCTCGGACAGGTAAAAATATTTTTGCAAAGAAAGGTCATGCAAAATGACTAAAAGTCTGTCACCAATGTGCTAGATGGACTTGTAATATAAAATATCATTCTTTAGGAATGGTATCTATAAACCATGAAGATAAAATACAATTCATTAAGGATGGCTTGAGTGAGGAGACTTAAGATAATCTTCTATTAACTCTTGAGACGCATCCTAGTGGAGATGTGCATCGTGCCATTCATGATTTGTGTCCTCATTTTCATAAAGAACATGATCGACTTAGTCTTGGGAATCTGACTGAAAAAGACCATGTTTGCCAGTTTTTAAGAAAATTGGATAGGAAGTTTATCCTCGACCCATAGAGGGCGTTTAAGCCGTTCTTGGACGTAAAACCAAGGGAAAGCTGTGAGCCACAATCACAACTGCTTGTACATACATATTTGTTTATATATATATATAATAATAAAATAATAATAATAAATAAATAAATAAAAAAGAAAGAGAGAGAGAGTGAGACTTCAGCTAGCCTACATATAAATGGTATGCTTTGCATTTTCAATTTTTCATCTATAAAATCTTCTCTTCCTTCCCATCATTTCTACTCAACCCATTCATTCAGCATATATAGAAGTGTGTAGAAATGACGAGTTCCTCTGTTCCTAAAATAAAAATTATTTGTGTTTTTGGTGGATCTAGTCCTGGGAAAGAAAAAGAGTTTTTAGAATCAGCAAATCATCTTGGTCGGGTACTAGCTAAGAGAAAGATTCATTTAGTGTATGGGGGAGGCAATCTTGGGTTAATGGAGGGTGTTTCAATAGCTACATTTGTAGGAGGCAGTCAAGTTTTGGGGGTTGTCCCCAAAGCTTTAGCCGAAAGGGACATCATTGGAAAAATAATTGGAGAGGAATTACAGGTCTCTACAATGTCTGATAAAATGAATACAATGTTTAACCATGCCGATGTTTTCATTGCCTTACCAGGTGGTCTGGGTACATTGGAAGAGATCTTTCATATTTCCTCTTGGGCCCAACTGAACATTCACCATAAACCTATAGGTTTGTTAAATGTTAATGGTTTTTATGATAATTTGTTGTCTTTTCTTGATCAAGCTATGAAAGAGGAATTTCTAACATCTTTGGCATGACAAATCATAATCTCTACTGCTACTGCTGAACAATTGATTGACCAACTACAATCTTTCATCCCTGTAATTGATCCCTCCATGAGTCAACTCAATTGGTCAAACATGAAACGCCGTAAAAAACTTAAATTGGATTTGAGCCTTAGTTTGTAAAAAATTGTGTCTTTTGGTTTGATTAATAACATAATATTTGTGTTTTGTTGTTTCTTATATTTGTTTTAGTGTGTTTCAAGTTTGTCAATAATCGCTGTTTCAGGTGATATCTTCTACACTCTATCTTTTTGCTTAGAACATTGAGGACAATGTCTCGTTTTGGTTGGGGGGAGAGGGTAGTAGTTGATATTAAAAAAAATTGTTATTAAGTAACTTTATTTTCTATTATTTAAACCATTTACAAAACTATTGTTACTAGGATGACAGAGTAACGGAGGAACTTTAGTGACTCTTGAGACGCATCTTAGTAAACATTCTTAACAAGGTTTATTATAATACTTCTTGAAATATTCAGGTTTACAAACTCTTGGATTGTTATCTCTAGATTCTGTTTATATGCTCATCTAAAAAGTATTTCTAAACCTTCATTTTCACACACACACTCGAACATATGATTGTGGGTTGCACATTGGATTATTACATTCTTTATGTTGTTTTGTTAAAGGTAACAACTAAGGGAAAAGGATAGTATATAATATGCAAAAAAAAAAAAAAACAAAAACAAAAAATAATAATAATAAAGAAAAAAATACAAAGTAGATAAGTTTGGTTTCGTAGCCTCCTTGACTTAAGCAAATAAGCCCGAAGGGGTGTTTGAACACCTAGTACCCTAAAGTCAACTGACTTGGGAGTTATTGACCTAGTGCTTGTTACATGAGTTATTAGTATTTGCAACCCGAGTTACTAAGCTCGTAGGGGTGTCTCAACACCTGATGCCCTAAGACCAACTGATTCAGGAGTCATTAGCCGAAAGCTCGTTACATGGGTTCAGGATACATTGTGCTATAAATTCTTGCTTTCAAAAAAAAAAAAAGATAACAATCCCAACCCAAGGAAGTTAACCTTAAACATTAGAACAAAAATTTTGTTTTCTTCCATAAAAAGCTCCATAGCTATGTTTTGATTTATTGAGCACCGAAAGAAGGTTTACTAATATCTTGTTTAAGAGGTATTAAACAGATATATAAATTTAATGAGAGTTTGTTTATTTGGATAGATTAATAGAAGTTAAATGATGATTGCCTTGCTTTGTGGTAGTTGCAAATTATTTTTATATTTTAATACTTTGATTACTAAGGACTAGTAATAAGCTGGTTGAAGGGTGTGATTAGTACTTAAAAGTGCATTCTCATTAAGGATTTATGTCATCATATTGCACCTAAAGTATCATTAAATTCCCTAACAAAAGCATGTTTTATATTAACAAGTCTAAAAATATAATATACCTTTAATTCATGGTAAATGTTCATCCTAAATGTAGGTCTATCACATAAATAAAAGGATTGATTGATGAGTTTAAGGATTGAAATTGAAAGGATAAAAAGAAGGCCAAACTTAGCAAAGTGTTGCTGGTGCATTCCAAACTCGAACACCGTTCAGTAATTTGATCATATCTGGAGCTGTAGATATCAGATTTAGGTCTATTTTATATCGATGAAAAGGTAAGACATAGAACTACAACTTTCATATGGACTTAAAGACTCAATTCAACCGTTTTCATGCTCAAATCTTAGCAACAACGAAGACGTCGGAAGCTATCTTGCAGCTCAAACACTATTCGATTTTTGGCTCATATCTTGAGTTCTAGAAGTCCAAATGAGCTCTGGTTTTTTTTGTTGGAAAGTTGAGAAAATTGCCCACAACTTCCACAATAGTTGGCTATAATTCTGATGTGAGCAATGACATTTTGGCCAACCAACAATATCAATAATCAACCCACAATATCAAAAAAACAGCAGTCATTAATGCAAAAACCAGCCACCAAATCAATGGATGCCCACCAATTCTTCAATCAATCAATAGTTCTGAAACTTAGCCTATAAAAGGAGGCATTGTCCATGTATTTAGTCATATTAATTTTTAGATCAAAGTTATCTTCTTGTTTTCTCTCTAAATCTTTGTAATGTTCAAGTTTTCTTTTATGCTATAGTAATCTCTTATTTATGCTCTTTCATTTCCTTTTATATACTTAGTTAGCTTATATTATGTTTATGTTCTTATATTGTTTATTTATGTTTTTCTCCTTCTTAATGTTTAGCTAAGTTAATTATTTCAAGGTGAAAAGGTTTCTCTAATGGTGTTAGAATAGGTATAATATAAACTCAACATGAGCTTTAAATGTTTATATCCAAGAAAGATTGTTATTAACATGTTTTATCTTTTTATCTTACTAATTCTTAATACCTTGCTTATTAAATGGTTAATTTAAATTTGTGTTGTATAATATTTGGTATATCAAATGCTTGATCCTTCATAGTTTTCGGCCGACATCGTTATTATGATAGAAACTTGATTTGTTGTTAACATAAACTAGCAACATGAATGCTTGATGATATTTATAAGTATGGTATTACTTATATAAGATAATTAATATGATCATGTTAGTAATTTATAATGAGCTAATAACGAGAAATCATCCGATTAGAACCTTCTTTGTGTGTGGTTTCTAGTTGAGTAATAAAAAGAGTTTATATTATATTTATTTGAAATACCATTAGTGAATCCTATAACCTTGACATATGTTTTGTTATTGTTTAATCCTTACATCGATATCACATCCCAAAACTTTTTTCAACTCTTTTTCTGTTATTATTCTCTTCAACTCTTTTTCCTTATTTGTAATTTATATAATTCACCTCCCTATGGTTCGACCTCGGTCTTGCCGGGTTATTTTACTTTGACACTCCTGCACTTGGGATAAGACATCAACTCTTTAATCGTGTCAACCAGGTTTGACCATATATAAAAACTTGAACTCTAACTTTATGAACATCTTTAGTGATAAGTTATAAACCATGAGTATAATCGACCAACAAGAATAAGGAGCTGCAAATAAACTAAATGGATTAAATCCATCTATACATAACCCAAGATTCATGTTCCTTGATTCAGCTGAAAAGTGAAAATGCAAACTATTAAAGTGTTTCTATGCTTCACCGTTGGAAGGATGCATTATCATTCCATCCATTGCATTATATGATTGGTACAATATCATGTGCTCAATAGTTTTTAGTGACATGAATAATTGATTGATACTTAAAAGTGTATTTTTATTAAAGTTTTATATTATTATTTTGCACTTGAAGTATCAATAACTCCTTAACTAAAGCATGTTTTATAATAATATATCTAATAATATAAGATACCTTTAATTTATGGTAAATATTGATTTTAAATGCAGGCCTATCACATAAATAAAAGAATTGATTGATTAATTTAAGAACTTAAATTGGAAGGACAAATAGATGGCCAAACTTAGAAAAGAGATGTCGGTGCAATCCAAACCGGAACACTGTTTAGTAATTGGGTCATATCAAGAGCTGTAAATCTCAGATTTAGGTCTACTTTATATGGATGGAAAGGTAAGACATAGGCCTACAAATTTTATATAGAGCCCAAGATCTAAAAAGGCTGTTTTCAAGTCCAAATTGTAGCAACAACAAAGAAGCCCGAATCTATCCTCTAGCCCGAGCACTGTTTAGTATTTTGGCCATATCTGGAGTTTTAGAAGTCCAAATGAGCTGAAGGTTTTACACAAGAAAGTTGAGACAATTGCCTACAACATTTATGTTTTCGAGTAGCTCCAATTTTAACATTATCAATGACATTTTGGGCAGACAAGAGAAGATAAAGATTGTCAACAAGTCAAGAGTTGGTCACCCACTCATCAATTAGTCATCAAATCAATAGTTCACAATTTTGGCCTATAAAAGGAGGCATTTGCCATACATTTAGGCATCTTGGTGTCCAGATCAAGATCATGCCTTTGCTTTCTCTCTTTGTATTTTTTGTAATGTTTATGCTTTATTTTCATTAATATTAAGTTTATACTTTTTATTTCCTTTCATTTACTTAGTTAACTTTTATGTTATTTATGTTCTTATTTTGTTTATTTATTTTTCTTTCTTTCATTATGTATAGCTAAGTTTATTATGTCAAGGTGAAGAGGTTACACTAATGGTGTAAGAATAAGTATAGTATAAACTTAATATGGACTTTAATGTTTGATACTAACATGTTTTCTATTTGTTATCTTGTTCACTCCTTAATACTTTGCTTGTTAAATGACTAATCTTGATTGATGTTGTATAACACTTGGTACAACAAATGCTTGGCACTTTCATAGCCCATACTGTATGGTATAACCGATACCTGAGCTATGAAAGGAACTTGATTTGTTGTTAACATAAGTTATAATCATGAATGCTTGACGAGATTTACAAGTACTAGCATTAATCGAATAAGATGACTAATGTAATCATGTTAACAATCTATAATATGATTGGAACCTCCTTTGTGTGTGGTTTCCAATTGAATAACAAGACTTTATACTATACTTGTTTGACATACCATTAGTGGATCCTTTAACCTTGACATTTGTTATTATCATTGTTTAATCGTTACATTAATATTCCATCTCAAAGTTTTCATCATCTTCTTCTTCTCCTTCTCCTTCTTTTTCTTTAATTTTATTATTATTACTACTACTACTACTACGATTAGTATTATTATTGTTATAGTTGTTGTTGTTGTTGTTGTTGTTGTTGTTATTGTTATTGTTATTGTTGTTGTTATTGTTATTATTGTTGTTTATAATTTGTATAATTAACCTTCCTGTGATTCGACTCCGGTTTTGCCGGATTATTTATTACTTCGACACTCCTGCACTTGGGAGAAGATAACAATCTTTTCGTTGTGTCAAGTTTTTGGCGC
>NW_011507043.1:0-1539 GCF_000495115.2 Populus euphratica
CAGGCTTGCACCTCTCGGCATTACGGGGCTATGTACAGGGATACGAGGGAGTTGCTATCTATCATTGATGTCTGTTTTTTTTTTTTCACGGCACTAACAAAATTGACGAGAATAATGAAGGCTGAAAATGTTTTTCTATAATATTTTGTATGCTTGGTTATGTAAATAATAGCTTCTGTATTCCCTTGTCTATGTAATGAGAGAGTATGAAAACCTCTTGGTAAGGAAAATATTTAGTTATTGGACAAACATGAGTATGGTGAAAAAAAAATTGAGTCTAAAAAATTTAGATTGCCATATAAAATATTTTTTAGATGAGAAATTGAATATGTGATAAGTGATTATCTTAAATATTTACTATTGTTTTAACAAGAACCAATCTCCTGTCACTCACTTGTCAAATGCGTTAGTCGTGTTTTCCTAGAGTATGGAAGAATTTGCTTTTTTTCTTTCCACAATTACATATATTCGAGAGTGATCAAACAAAATTTTATTGCATACCTTATGAGTTAATATGTTTTGTTGTAAATTTTTATTAATAAAAAATATCTTAAAAATTAATAAAATGAATCTAATAAATATGCTAGACTTGAAATACTTGAGTTTGACACTTAACTAAACACAAAATAATATGAATCTAATATATTTATCATATTCAAACATTTAGACCTTACAATTAGCCAAACATGAAAAAATATAAATCTGGTAAATATGACAAACTTAAACATTTGAATTTAATAATTAGTCAAGGTTAAATTAACATAAATAGGACATACATGTCAATTTAGTTGATCTTTTATATCAAAAATAATAATTTCTCTACGTTTATATATATGCCAAGGATCTCTTAAGCAACTCATAACACCTATCATCTCATTAATAATATATAAAAAATATTTGTATGCCATTAATAATATATAAAAAATATTTGTCTCTTGTTAATGTCATCTAAAACAAAAGACTTTCTAATTTTTATTTTTCTCACACAGGTAAAATATTCATAATTTTTATTATTTATGGTATACATACTTGAAACCATATTTCTCTATTATATTATCCTATATTTTTTCTCTACAAGAATATTTATTTGAGTATTTGAAAATTCTCATATCAACTAAATAGAATTTTTTATATGTACTAGTCATAAGCTATTTTAATATATCAAGTATTAATTTTAAGTTATTAACCACATTAACTAGAAAAAATAAATAAGATTAATAAAATTAATTAATTAACTGATTATCCAAAATAGTATTCTTATTTCTATCTTACTTGAATTTTTTTGATATTATCAAAGGCCATTTCAACCCATTAACCTGTAACATTAAACATAGACAAAAAAAATTGGACAACCCAACTATTTTTTTTTCAATGTGAATTAATAAACGTGTTAATTAATATTACGTTTTATTTATGGAAGATTCTAATTTTTTTCCGTTGACTTCGTGTATTCAATAAAATAAACTTTATTATATGATGAATTAAGGGTTCGAGTTATTATTATTTCCCAACTCTTATCCTAAAAAATTAGACAACGCA
>NW_011507042.1:0-1539 GCF_000495115.2 Populus euphratica
AAAAGAAGGAGGAAGAAAACAAAATAAAAAGAAACAAAAGAAAAGAAACAAAGTTATATACAAGAAAAGTGAAAAGAGAAAATAAAATAAATCCTATAATTTATACAAGAACTTGACACGACGAAAAGATTGATGTCTTCTCCCAAGTGCAGGAGTGTCGAAGTAATAAATAACCTGGCAATACCGCGGTCGAACCACAGGGAGGTTAATTGTACAAATTATAAACGACAATAGTACAACAACAATAATAATAATAATAACAACAACAATAATAATAGTAATAACAATAATAACAACAATGACAATAACAATAATAACTATAATAATAATAATAATAATAATAATAATAATAGTAGTAGTAGTAGTAGTAGTAGTAGTAGTAATAATAATAATAGTAATAATAATAATAAAGAAAGAGAAGAAGAAGAAGATGATGAAAACTTGGAGATGGAAAATTAATGTAAGGATTAAACAATAATAATAACAAATGTCAAGGTTAGAGGTTCCACTAATGGTATGTCAAACAAGTATAGTATAAACTCTTATTATTCAATTGGAAACCACACACAAAGGAGGTTCCAATGAGATTATAGATTGTTAACATAATTACATTAGTCATCTTATTCAATTAATGCTAATACTTGTAAATCTCGTCAAGCATTCATGATTATAAGTTATGTTAACAACAAATCAAGTTCCTTTCATAGCTCAGGTGTCGGTTATACCATACATTATGGCTATGAAAGTGCCAAGCATTTGTTGTACCAAGTGTTATACAACATAAATTAAGATTAGTCATTTAACAAGCAAAGTATTAAAGAGTAAACAAGATAACAAATGGAAAACATGTTAGTATCAAACATTAAAGTCCATATTGAGTTTACACTATACTTATTCTTACACCATTAGTGTAACCTTTTCACCTTGACATAACTAACTTAGCTAGACATAATGAAAGAAAGCAAAATAGATAAACAAAATAAGAATATAAAAGTTAACTAAGTAAAGGAAAGGAAATGAAAGGCATAAACTTAATATTAATGAGAGCAAAGCATAAACATTACAAAAAATACAAAGAGAGAAAGGAAGAGCATGATCTTGATCTGGAAACCAAGATGCCTAAATGCATGGCAAATGCCTCCTTCTATAGGCCAAAATTAGGAACTATTGATTTGATGACTAATTGATGAGTGGGTGGCCAACTCTTGACTTGGTGACAATCCTTATCTTCTATTGTCTGCACAAAACATCATTGATAACGTCAAAATTAGAGCCACTTGAAAACATCAAAGTTGTAGGCAATTGTCTCAGCTTTCTTGTGTAAAACATTCAGCTCATTTGGACTTCTAGAACTCCAGATATGGCCAAAATACCGAACAGTGCTCGGGCTGGAGGACAGATTCGGGCTTCTTTGTTGTTGCTACAATTTGGACTTGAAAATGACCTTTTTAGATCTTGGGCTCCATATGAAAGTTGTAGGCCTATGTCTTACATTTCCATCCATATAAATTGGACCTAAATCTGAGATATATAGCTCCA
>NW_011507044.1:0-1539 GCF_000495115.2 Populus euphratica
ACCCGAGTTACTAAACTCGTAGGAGTGTCTTAACACCTAATGCCCTAAGACCAACTAGTCTGGGAGTCATTAGCCAAAAGCTCGTTACATGGGTTAAAGATGCATGGTGTTTTTAAATTATATGTATATATATTTTTTAAAAAAAAAGAAGAAGAAAAATAAAAAAGACAAAAATAATAATCCCAACCTAAGGAAGTTAACCTTAAACATTAGAATAAAAATTTTATCTTCTTCCAAGAAAAGCCCCATAATTATGTGTTGATACATTGAGCACAAAAGAAATGTTTATGAATATCTTGTTAAGAGGTATTGAGCAGGTATATAAATTTAATGAGAGTTTGTTTATCTGGATAGATTAATAGAAGTTAAATGATGAATACCTTGCTTTGTGGAATTTGCAAATTGTTTTTCTATTTTAACGCTTTGATTACTAGGGACTAGTAATAAGTTGGTTGGGGGGTATGATTAGTACTTAAAAGTGCATTTTTATCAAGGTTTTATATCATTATTTTGCACTTGAAGTATCAATAACTCCTTAACTAAAACATGTTTTATAATAATATATGTAATAATATAAGATACCTTTAATTTGTGGTAAATGTTCATTTTAAATATAGGCCTATCACATAAATGAAAGGATTGATTGATGAATTTAAGAACTAAAATTGAAAGGATAAAGAGATGGCCAAACTTAGAAAAGAGATGTCGCTGCAATCCAAACCGGAACACTGTTCGGTAATTGGGTCATATCTGGAGCTATAGATCTCAGATTTAGGTCTACTTTATATGGATAGAAAGGTAAGACATAGGCCTACAATTTTCATATGGAGCCCAAGATCTAAAAACATCATTTTTAAGTCCAAATTGTAGCAACAACAAAGAAGCCCGAATCTTTCCTCCAGCCCGAGCACTGTTCAGTATTTTGGTCATATCTGGAGTTCTAGAAGTCTAAACGAGCTGAATTGTTTACACAAGAAAGCTGAGACAATTGCCTACAACTTTCATGTTTTTGAGTGGCTCCAATTTTGAAGTTATCAATGACATTTTGGGTAGACAAGAGAAGATAAGGATTGTCACCAAGTCAAGAGTTGGCCACCCACTCATCAATTAGTCATCAAATCAATTGTTCCCAATTTTGGCCTATAAAAGGAGGCATTTTCCATGCATTTAGGCATCTTGGTTTCCAGATCAAGATCATGCTCTTGCTTTCTCTCTTTGTATTTTTTGTAATGTTTATGCTTTGCTTTCATTAATATCAAGTTTATGCCTTTCATTTCCTTTCCTTTACTTAGTTAATGATTAGTACTTAAAAGTGCATTTTTATCATGGTTTTATATCATCATTTTGCATTTGAAGTATCAATAACTCCTTAACTAAAGCATGTTTTATAATAATATATCTAATAATATAAGATACCTTTAATTTGTGGTAAATGTTCATTTTAAATGCAGGCCTATCACATAAATCTAATAATATTGATTGATGACTTTAAGAACTTAAATTGCAAAGGACAAAGAGATGGCTAAACTCCGAAAAGAG
>NW_011507048.1:0-1538 GCF_000495115.2 Populus euphratica
AAAAAATATTCGACCAAGAGGTAAACTCATTAAATTTATAAACTAGGTAACTCAGACTTGTATGTCAAACCTGTAAATAGGTTATAAACTTCATCTGGATTATAATTTTTTTCTAAAACTATTTTTTATTTAACTACATGAAAAAAATATAATCACAAAATAAAACACCAACTAAATTCTAAGAAGTTGAAAGAATTAAGCGACAAATAAATATCAAAATATTTAATATCATAATATGAGTAATTTATCTTATTATGTTTAATAAATTTCTCTATCAAAATAAACTTGTAATACAAAGACATGTAAAATTTGTAACAGAAAGAAAAAAATACATAAAATTTTTGAATAAAAAAAATACAAGACTTCATATATGAAAAATCTTGTAAAAAATCAATATTAAAAAAATTATATATATAAAATTAAGAAAAAAAATAACAAATAAATCATACCTACTTCTTTAAAAACTAAGCACATTTAATATCATTAAAAACTAATAACAAACTAATATAAACATAAACCCATAATTTATTTATTTAAAAAAAAATAATTATTTGGTTGATGGTAGGCTAGGCCTAGTGCCTCATCCAATCAAGCAACAAACCACATGTGAGTCTATAAAAAAATTTTAAATTTATTTATTTATCCCATATATCAAAAAATTATTGGTGTGTCGCCTACATTAGCAAATGCATAATATGTATTCTGTTTATCCCTAGTATAGGGTTATTATGATGGTCAGAAAAATATTGTTTTTTATTTTTTATCTAAAAACCTATTTTCAATTCATTTTCTGTCAAAAAAAATATAAAAAACACTTTAAAAAACTTGTTAAATCAATACATGGCCACAAAAAATATCAATAATTGCCTTAAAACTAAAATCCACCTAAAAAAAAAATATATTTCAAGCTCATATCTGATTTTTAGGTGTTTATAAAATAGAAAAACACTTAATGTTAATTTCTCTCATCATATGAAACCATTTAACATAAAAACAACTATCTTGGTTGGCGAATTCCTCACCAACATACACCTTTTCTCTTTAAGATGGAATCCAATGACCTCTTTTCTCTCCTTCAACTAACAAAAACGGAAAAATAAATAAATTTGATATTAAAATTAAATTTTATAAAAATCAAATAATTAATCACCTAATAGCTAAAAATGATAAGAAACTCAAATAAATTGTTGACAATTTATATTACTTGTCGTCTCATTTCATATCTTTTTTTTTTAATTTAACAATCCCTGAAAAAAACATGCAAACTAAAATTCCAGGATTAAAGTTAATTTTTTTAAAAATTACACTATTATAATTATTAGAATCACTATTACAATTATTATAATTCACATACATGAGAGGATGAATGATATTTTATGAATAGTGGATTTAGCTTTATGTATTATGATGGTAAATATTAGCATGTTGCGTAACAATAAGCCTTCTAATAAATTATAGAAACACAAGATTATTAATGTGTTCATACATGCTGTCTAATCCTCAGAGGTGCAGTGCTTCTTCTGTGTTGATTTCTTAAC
>NW_011507049.1:0-1538 GCF_000495115.2 Populus euphratica
AAATTCAATATCTGACATCACACCAATCGATGATTACTTTCCTAACGAATCCTTACTTTCTCTTAGTCCAATGCCTTGGTATGATAAAAATAATAATTTTCATGCTTTAGAAGATTTTCCAGCTGATTGGAGTACCCAAGACAAAGAAAAGTTTTTGAACGAAGTAAAGAATTTTTATTGTGATGACCCTAACTTATTCAAATATTGTCCTGATCAAATATTTCAAAGATTCATTCCTGACAATGAGGTAAGTAGTGTCATTAAACTTTGTTATTCTGAAGCATGTGGAAGTTATTTCTTGTCAAATAAAAGACAGCTGTAAAAATCTTTCAAAATGGATTTTATTGGCCCACCATGTTCAAAGACATGCATGCATTCTACAAAACTTGTGAAAATTGTCAAAAAGTTGATATTGGTCAAAACGTTTTGGTTTATAATTCTCAACTCTATGCATTCCCTAGAGAGCTAAGATCAAGATGGAGCAATCCTTATGGGGCCTGTGATATTGAGAATTCAATAAATGACAATGTTTTTAAGGAAAATGGACATCGTTTGAAAGCTTACTTTGATAAATTTTCAAGTGAAAATGAATCAACTGGTTGGAATGATCTTGTAGATAAAGGTTGATTATTTTGTTTTTTCTCACATTGTTTTTGTGTTTCTTTTTGAGTGATTTTTACTAGTTTCTCTCACCCCGGTCAAATGGCGGATAACGGTACTCCGTGACTTAAGTCGATTCTTTTAGTTTCCCACAATAACTGATATTTGTGTATATATTTGTGCAATTCTTTGAATCTCTCTTCCAATTCTCATTTGAAAATGGACACTAATCTTGAAAAATTAAAAAAGTATTTTCCCGCTCTGCCTCAGAATACGATTATAAAAATTTATCGTGCTAGATGTGCAAGATTGAGATTGTTAATGAATCATGGAATTCCTAAAGATATTCACTGGTTGATTGAAGCAAAGGTTCGATTATCAGGTGAGTCTTCTAACTCCTTCATTTCACACATGCCTGGAACAGGTAAAATCATTTTTGCAAAGAAACATCGTGCAAAACAATTGAAAGTCTATCATCGATGTGTCAGATGGACTTGTAATGCACAATGTCATTCTTTAGGAATGGTATCTATAAACCGTGAAGATAAAATACAATTCATTAAGGATGGTCTGAGTAAGGAGTCTTTAGATAATCTTCTATTAACTCTTGAGATGCATCCTAGTGGAGATGTGCATCGTGCAATTCATGATTTATGGCCCCATTTTCATAACGAACATGATCAACTTAGTCTTGGAAATCTGACTAAAAAAGACCCTATTTGCCAGTTTTTAAAAAAACTTGATGGGAAGCCTAGCCCCAACCCATAAAGGGCGTTTAAAGTGTTCTTGGACGTAAAACCAAGGGAAGATATGAGCCACAATCATAACTACTTGTACATACACATGTTTTTTTTTCAAAAATAAATAAATAAATAAAGAGAGAGAGAGTGTGAGACTCCAACTGGCCTACATATAAGTGATATGAATGTCATTTTTAA
>NW_011507046.1:0-1538 GCF_000495115.2 Populus euphratica
ATATAAAACCATGATAAAAATGCAATTTTAAGTACTAATCAACAGGTAACTTAAAACACAATGCATCTTTAACCTATGTAACGAGCTTTCGGCTAATAACTCCCAAACAAGTTGGTCTTAGGGCATTAGGTGTTGAGATACCCCTTATGAGCTTAGTAACTCGGGTTGCAGATACTAATACATAGATAGTGCAATGTTTAATTTTCTTAAGCTTTTCTCCTTAACCCATGTAACAAGAATTGGACCAATAGCTCTCAAGTTAGTTGACTTTAGGGTATTAGGTGTTAAAACACCCCTTTAGTCTTAATTACTTAGGTTATGAAGGCTACGAAACCATACTTATCTATATTTTTATTATCATCATTTTTTTTTGCTATTTTTTTGTTTTATTTTTCAAATTATATACTATCCCTTTTCCTTAGTTGTTACCTTTAACAAAAGAACATAAATAAGATAGTAATCCAATATGCAAACCATAATCATATGTTAAAGTGTATGTGTGAAAATTAAGGTTTAAGAATACATGTTAAATGAGTATACAAAGAATTAAGTGATAACAATGCGAGAGTTTATAAACCTGAATATTTCAAGAAGTATTATGATAGACCTTGTTAAGAATTGTTACAAATATGCGTCTCAAGAGTCATTTTAACAAAAGAGCTCATTTACTCTTCCATCCTAGTAACAACAATTTTGCATATGCTTTATGAAATAAAAAACACAGTTAGTTAATTTTGTTTATCAGCTACTACCCTCTCTCCCCAACAAAAATGAAACATTGTCCTCAATGTCCTAACATAAAAAGATAGAGTATAGAATACATCACCTGAAATAACAAACACTAACAAACCTGAAACACACTTAAACAAATATAAGAAACAACAAAACACAATAATAAAAGCAAAAGACATAAAGATTTATAAATAAAGACTTAAATCCAATCTAAACTTTTTACAGCTTTCTGTAGATGACCAATTTATGCGACTCATAGAGGGATCAATTATAGGAATAAAAGATTGTAGTTGGTCAATCAATTGTTCAGTAGTAGCAGTAAAGATTATGATTTGTCGTGCAAAAGATGTTAGGAATTCTTGTTCCATAGCATGATCAAGAAAAGACAACAACTTATTATAATAACTATTAACATTTAACAGACCTATGGGTTTATAATGAATGTGTAGTTGGGCCCAAAAGAAAATATGAAAGATCTCTTCCAATGTGCCTAAACCACCTGGTAAGGCAATGAAAGCATCTGCATGGTTAAACATTGCATTCATTCGAGCAAACATTGTGGAGACCTGTAGTTCCTCTCCAATTATTTTTCCAATGGTGTCCCCTTGTGCTAAAGCTTCACGGACAACCCCCAAAACTTGACTACTTCCTAAAAATGCAGCTATTGACACACCTCCCATTAATCTCAGACTGCCTCCCCCATACACTAAATAAATCTTTCTTTCAGGTAGCACCTAACCAAGATGATTTGCTGATTCTAAAAATTCATTTTCTTTCCTAGGACTAGATCCACCAAAAACACAAAC
>NW_011507107.1:0-1500 GCF_000495115.2 Populus euphratica
AGTTTCCATCTCAACCACAACAAAATCTTAATGGGCAATACAATGCAAATACAAGTAGTTCCCTAAGCCAACATATAGATCAATTCAAATCAGTCACTACTCTTTACAGTGGTAAGGTTATTGAAAAACCCACTCTTAAACCTTATGAGAAAGATGATGAGTCAATCTCTGAGGGTAAGAAAGGGGTTGAATCTGAAATTTGCAAAGAAAAGACTGATTCCCCGCCAACACTTCCATTTCCTCATGCTATGACCAAACAAAAGAAAGACAATCACAACTCTGAAATCTTTGAAACTTTCAAACAGGTAAGGATTAATATACCTTTTTTGGATGCTATTAAATAGGTTTCTTTTTATGCTAAATTTTTGAAAGATCTGTGCACTATGAAGAGAAAAGTGAATGTGAAAAAGAAAGCCTTTTTAGCCGAACAAGTAAGTGTCTTTCTTCTGAATAATAATGCTTTGAAATATAAAGACCTTGGTTGTCCTATAATTTCTTGCTTTATTGGAGAACATAAAATTGAAAGAGCCTTACTTGATCTTGGAGCTAGTGTGAATTTACTTCCATATTCAGTTTTTCAAAGTCTCAATCTAGGTGAGTTAAAACCAACTTCTGTATCTCTTTTACTTGCCGATATATCTGTAAAAGTGCCTAGAGAAATAATTAAAGATGTGTTAGTACAAGTCGATAAATTTATTTATCCTGTGGATTTTGTTGTCTTGGACACACAACCTGTTGAAGCATGTAATTCATTTCCTGTTATTTTAGGATGTCCGTTTCTTGCAACTTGTAATACATTGATTAATTATAGGAATGGACTGATGAAGCTATCATTTGGAAACATGACATTGGTGATGAATATTTTTAACATTTGCAAGTAACTTGGAGATGATAATGATTTACAAGAAGTAGATCATATTGAAGAATTAGTTTATGATCAACTTGAATTTACTTTAAGTAAAAATGAGTTGGATGAATCTGAAGATATGCAAATGATTTATTCTCAGGAAGAAATCACGGATGAAAAACACACCGAAAATATTGATGCAGATCTTTTATCAAAAGTGACAACAGATTCGACATCTGACACCACACCAATCGATGATTACTTTCCTGATGAATCCTTACTTTCTCTTAGTCCAATGCCTTGGTATGATAAAAATATTAATTTTTTTTGCTTCAGGAGATTTGCCAACTAATTGGAGTACCCATGACAAAGAAAATTTTTTGAACGAAGTGAAGAACTTTTATTAGAATGACCCTAACTTATTCAAATATTGTCCTGATCAAATATTTCAAAGATGCATTCCTAACAATGAGGTAAGTAATGTCATTCAACTTTGCCATTCTAAATCATGTGGGAGTTATTTATCGTAAAAAAAGACAAACGTAAAAATCTTTCAAAATGGATTTTATTGGCCCACCATGTTCAAGGACTGACATGTATTCTACAAAGCTTATGAAAATGATCAAAAGTCAGGATTCATTTGAAAACATAAG
>NW_011507045.1:0-1538 GCF_000495115.2 Populus euphratica
AAAGTACTTTTAGTTGAGGTTGATTTGGAAAAATATATGTTTAGTTAAAATTGTGGTTGAAATTAAAATTGAACAAAAATAGTTTAATATATTTGGTTAAAAAATATTTTTCAAATTGAGTTATAAAATAATTATAAAAGAGATGTATTAATATTAATAGTTTTTAATTGAAATATTATTAATTTAACTACTGCTATTACATTATAAAATAAATAATATTTTATATAAAGTATTTTTTATTATTATATTAAACTACGTGCAATTTCATCACGTATGAAATCTATTCAACAATGACTATAATTTTCATGGTTTCTTGAGCGTGCAACAATATCAGATAAAATATCATCAGGAACAAAATTAAAATTGCAATTAAATTCTGTAAATACTACTTTATCATACGATCTCTTTCAAATGTAATTATGTAATGTCATTGAATAATGTTAAACATTATTTTTTTAAATAAAATATAATATTTGAGAGTTTTTTGTTTTTTATTTTTCTGTCACACGTGGTTCAATGCATTTAGGTTTGGGATAGACTCTATTCAATGTATTTAGGTTTGGGCCGGACCTATTCCAGCCTATTAATAATGGAGCCGCTATCCACTGTTCACGCAGCAAAATAGTGAAAACATGAAAGTGCAGAAAAAGAAAAAAAAAGAAAAAGGAGTAGAAAAGAAAAAAAGAAAAAGAAAAAAGGGAAGGGAAAAAGCTGGCCACCCTGGCCCGTGGTGAGGGAGCTACTCTCTTCTATTCTTCAACGTGAACAATGAACTCTCCACTATTCACATAGCAGAACAATAAAGACATATAAGTGCAGAAGAAAAGAAAGAAGGAGAAGGAGGTAGGAAAGGGTAAGAGTTGGCGAGTCTAGGTAGTGGTGATGGAGCTATTCTTCATTATTCTTCAACATGAATAATGGACTCTTTACTGTTTACATAGCAGAATACTTGAGACATGAAAGTATGGAAAGAAAAAAGAAGGAGAAGAAGAGGAAGGAAAAGTACAAGTAATGAAACAAATATTACCAAAAATTATGGTGTCGTGCGTGTGCCTACTAAGACAATAAAAAAATTATATTTACTATTTTCATACAGGGGAAAACCTAAAGATTTTGCCATCATAAAATATTTAATTTTATATTTTGCTATTATTAAAAATGTATATTTGTTTTAGATCACTAATGTTGATAGCGTGAAATAAATATTTTTTTTTTGAAAGCACAATCCATGATGCAAGACTTTTTATGAAATTAATTTCTTATACAACAATATTTCTTCTAATCTAGCGTTAAAGTATTAAAAAAAATCAGTTGTAAAATAAATATATTAAATACCATGTCTCTTTCTTTCTTTTTTATTTTAGTTTTCACAACCAATCTCCCTTGTGTTTTTTTTTAATCATGATAACTCTTTTTTAATAAAGAATTAATTATATCTACATATAAAAGACAAATTATTATTATTATTATTATTATATATATATATATATATTGTTGAAATGATGAAAACAACTACATTTCAATTACAAAATTGGGAA
>NW_011507047.1:0-1538 GCF_000495115.2 Populus euphratica
TAAGACTACGTGTTTTCTTTAATTTGAAAATATTATTAGTTTTTTTTATATTTAATATGAAAAAAATAAAAAATATGAAAATAAAAAATAAAACTCATTATCCAACAAAAAAATAAAAATATATTTACTTATATTTTCTCCATCGTACCCACACTTATTAATTTTACCAGTAAGATTAGTTGTGAACTTTGTCACAAGCTAAAAATAATAATAAAATTTTGCCATTTTTTACTGCATAAGATGTTAAGAAAGTAATTATTCAATAGGTACTAAGTTGTACTTCTCTCTTTTATATAAAAAAAATCATGAATTATTTTCATGATAAATTCTGTATTTACATTAAAAACAGGTGTGATTTTGATATATTTTGGCCTTTGTATTTAAAAAAAAATAGTTTTCATTGAATTTTTTTTAATATTTTAAAACATTATAAAAAATAAATCGAATAATTTTTTTTAGTTTTTGGCTATCTATGAAAAATAAGTTAAAAAATAATTTATTAATATTTTTTTAATTTATAGAACATGTATAAAATATTAAATATAGCTATTTGACTACTTACAATAGAAAAATAGCATATAAAAAATGCAATGAAAAAATATATATATCATATTTATTTTATAAAATGCAACTATATAAATATTTTTAATATTACATTATAGACATGTGGTCTTGTTGAATATCTTTTAAGTAAAATTTATTAATATTTTTTTATTTTAAAACCTCAAAATATATTTTTTTCACATTGAAAAAGCCAAAATTAGTTAACGGTGAATAAAATAAAAATATCTTGATGAGTTTTTTTAGATATTTTTCTTTTTGAGAAAGGTGTTTTGACAAGGTTAGCAATAACATGAAAGAGAGAGGTTTTTTTTAGATATAAAAAAAGAAAATAATTTCATTTTTTAAGGCTATTTTTTTACAAGAAAATATTTTTCTAAATTTTATTATATATAAAAAAGTAAGGAAAATAACTTTTTAAAAAATATTTTTCTAAAAATAAATAAAGACTTAATCTAAAAAAAGTAATACATGTCATTTATTTAAAAATACATCTTAAAAATCTCATCAAGTTTATTTTTTAACTCCAAAGCATCATTTAACTAATTTTAGTAATTAAAATCAAACCGAATCTAAATAAAATTAAAGGTCTAAACCACCATGGAATTTTATGGTAAATTCATTGATATTAAAATTTATTTTTTTATGGATAAAATATGATTAATAAATTTTTTTTCTATCCTCTTTATTTTTAATGAATGTATCCCTTATCTCTCAACTTTTAAAAACTAAATAGGAGATAAATGAAGCTTTAAAGCTAGAATATCAAAATTAAAAACTACAAGAATGGAAAATAAAACAATATCAAGAACCAAACCAAACATTATGAACAATTAAAAAAACATTATGGATTCTTCAAAGCATTCCACATTCCTGCTCAGGTGAGATAATATACATTAAATGAAACAATAAAACTTCTAATTATTTTAGTTTGTATTTTTTATTTAATTTTAATTTTAATGTGTTATCCAAATCAA